>NW_026968563.1:0-84622 GCF_028390025.1 Pseudophryne corroboree
AGAGTTCCCTTGTGCTGCCTCAGTTGAATCTCCTTTACTTGACAGAGATATGCCTGAGCAGCGGCCCTCCCCAGCCCTATCCCAAATCATACTTATTTTGCATAGGAGATACCATGGTCATGAAGATTGTTCTCCCAGGGTGAGGTTCATTCATTGCATTCTGGGTATGCTGACCCCTGTGATTTCCCCAAATGTGGGAAACTCGACTGCATTATTTGTGGTAGTGGGGGACTGTGTTTGTGCTTTCCTCTGGTCAGCTCTGGTAAAAGTCAGATTTCTTTGTCTCAGATCTTCCTCTAGCCTTGTTCTTCTTTCGAGAGTTCCCTTGTGCTGCCTCAGTTGGATCTCCTTCACTTGACAGGGGGGTGCCCGAGCAGCGACCCTCCCCAGCTCTAGCCCAACTCCTACTTACCTGCCAGGTGAGATACTATGATCATGTAGGTGCTTCTCCCAGGGCAAGGCTCACCCATTGCACTCTGGGTGTGCTGCCCCTTTGAATTCCCCAAATGTGGGAAACTTGACTGCATAATTTGTGTTTCCCCTGGTCGGCTCTCATATAATTCAGATCTCTTTGTCTCAGGTCTCTCTCCAGCCTAGTTTGCTGACTGTTTCCACTTCTCTTTTCTTGAGCCGCTCCCTTCTATGCCCTTGCGCACTACCCTGACTTCTCCCGTCTGCTTACTTTGTGCCTTCCAACGCACAATGCGAACTACAGGTAGTGCTGCAGGGCCCACACCCTTTTAGTTGCCTTACAGAGCAGCTCTGGAGCTGTTACAGTGCCCAGCTGCTGCAAGAAATCAGCTTGAATGCTTCAGGGGCTGGGGCATGGCCAACATGAGCCCCACACCGAAGGAGGGTGGGGGTGTTTAATGCGAACTAGGGGTCATCCAAGCGCAGCAAAAGGCCGCCATGCCCTGCATACCCCTTTTCTCTTTTCATATGCAGATAAGGGTTCCAGCCAACTTTGGCCCACTGCTTGGATGACATCACCGTATGCAATTCCATCTTCTGCAGACCTTCCCCAAGGAATGCTTGTACTAGTTGTTGCATTTGGTTTGTTGTTTGGGGGTGCTTCAGTATTAGGCAGCCTTCTGCCCTCCCATGTTCATCTGAAAATATGTGTTCTCCCTGCAGTTGTTGTCCCCAGATGAGAGTTCCCTTGTGCTGCCTCAGTTGAATCTCCTTTACTTGACAAGGGAGGCATTTTGGATTTTTTCTTTGGGTACCCCTACACCTGATGGTCTGATTGAGAGCATCGAACTGAACAACATTGGCAGTCTCTGAAGATTTTATCTATTGATTTACCTAATATATTATTTATTGAATATCCATTTATTGTATGTTTAATAAATAAACAAAATTATTAGAAGTAGCTATTTTGGGAACAGCATTCCTCTTAGTATGAAACTGTATAATCCTGTTGTGTGTGTTCCTTTAAAGTTCTTTAGTAAAATCCACTAGTAATGATGAACATCAGATTTCTTCCTCCATCCTCTTTTTACACTTTCTCTTGGTTCTATATATATATATTTTTTATTTTTTTATTTTTTTTCCCTCCTTCTCCCAAAAGGCCCCCCTCCCTCCCCCCCCCCTCCCTGTTTTAAATTTTTACATCTTTAAATCTTTAAATCTTCGAATCCTTAAATTGTCTGTTTAATAATTATTCTTTCTTCAATTCTTTTTGTTGTTTAAGCAGCAATGTAATTATTCCAGGGGTTAAAATAATGAAATATAGAAATAATATTAACAAAAATTAAAGGTAAAAATGAATTGATAGAATGATCCCATTAAAAGTAAATAAATAATATGGATGTTAAGCTGAGCGGGTTGGATTCGAACATGGGACTCGCTGCATAGAGTGCAGGTGATGTTTCCCCTGCGCCACAAGAGCTGCTTTAGTAGTGGGTTGGATTTATGTTACCCTAAAAGGTTTTATATAAGTAAATGGGGATCCTTAGTGCTGGGTCTCTGAATTATGTGTATGTGATTATAGAGATGAGGTATTGATTGAAAGATTAGAGGTTAATCTGTATATAGATTATATATTTTCTGTTATTTTTTAAACCACCTTGTTGCTTATTTTATTATTATTTTTAATCACCATGTTGCTTATTTTTATATTATGAAATGCCTTTATATGTGCAATTGCAATTAGAAAGTTGTTCCATATGTGAGTCATTACATGTATGCATCCAATTAGTACATGTATATATCCAATCAACTAATTAGTAATGCTATTGGTCCGGTGCATTTTAAAAAGAGCCTGCTAGGCTGCTGATGTATCCTCTGACGAAACCGCTCTTGGATAACAGCGGAGAAACGCGTAAGGAAGGTGACTACCAGACACTCTGATTGCTGAGATATAAGCCCATTCATGAACGAGCTACATCACGGCGGACGTCTGATGTAAAGACAGCGGTGAAGGGGAAAAAGCAATTTGAGACCGAGCAAAAGGAGGTCTCTACCCCACGGCAGGGAGGAATATCCCGACCGCGAGTGCCAATAAGATCCAGCCACGGTTAACGACTGAGGCAGCATAAGGAAACTCTCATCTGGGGACAACAACTGCAGGGAGAACACATATTTTCAGATGAACATGGGAGGGCAGAAGGCTGCCTAATACTGAAGCACCCCCAAACAACAAACCAAATGCAACAACTAGTGCAAGCATTCCTGGGGGAAGGCCTGCAGCAGATGGATTTGCATATGGTGATGTCATCCAAGCAGTGGGTCAAAGTTGGCGTCAACCCTCGTCTGCATATGAAAAGAGAAAAGGGGCGTGCAGGGCATTACGGCCTTTTGCGGCGCTTGGATGACCCCTAGTTCACATTAAACACCTCCACCCTCCTTCGGTGTGGGGCTCATGTTGGCTATGCCCCAGCCCCTGAAGCATTCAAGCTGATTTCTTGCAGCAGCTGGGCACTGTAACAGCTCCAGAGCTGCTCTGTAAGGCAAGTAAAAGGGCGTGGGCCCTGCAGCACTACCTGTAGTTTGTATTGTGCGTTGGAAGGCACAAAGTAAGCAGACTGGAGAAGTCAGGATAGTGAGCAAGGGCATAGAAGGGAGTGGCTCAAGAAAAGAGAAGTGGAAACAGACAGCAAACTAGGCTGGAGAGAGACCTGAGACAAAGAGATCTATATTATACGAGAGCCGACCAGGGAAAACACAAATTATGCAATCAAGTGTCCAACATTTGGGGAAACCGCAGGAGCAGCACACCCAGAGTGCAATGGGTGAGCCTTGCCCTGGGAGAAGCACCTTCATGATCATAGTATCTCACCTGGCAGGTAAGTAGGAGTTGGGCTAGAGCTGGGGAGGGTCGCTGCTCGGGCACCCCCCTGTCAAGTGAAGGAGATCCAACTGAGGCAGCACAAGGGAACTCTCGAAAGAAGAACAAGGCTAGAGGAAGATCTGAGATAAAGAAATCTGACTTTTACCAGAGCTGACCAGAGGAAAGCACAAACACAGTACCTCACTACCACAAATAATGCAGTCCAGTTTCCCACATTTGGGGAAATCACAGGGATCAGCATACCCAGAATGCAATGAATGAACCTCACCCTGGGAGAACAATCTTCATGACCATGGTATCTCCTATGCAAAATAAGTATGATTTGAGATAGGGCTGGGGAGGGCTGCTGCTCAGGCACATCTCTGTCAAGAATTTATAAAGTCTATACATATATATAACCAAATGTCAATATATATATATATATAGAACCCAGCGCTCCTATCAAAACTTATCTATTTCACCAATTTGTTGCTTATTTAATCTTTATACATCTATTAATTTTTACCATATATTATAAAATGCTGCTCCCATAGTTAGTACTGTTCTACCAATAATAAACCAAATTTTAAAGATAATCACACTTGTTATCAAGGGAGCGCAAAAAATAGAATATACAAGCTCTTTATTTAAAAAAAAATATATATAGACAGAAGAAACCCACATTCAACAAAATACAATGGAGTCAACATATATAGGCACCACTATCCATATCTAAATGTAATCAGTATCTATTTCATATTGCCCTTGATGACAACGGAATGTCTATTAAAGTGTCCAAAAAATCCTCCTGGATACAGCTGTTGTAATTAAATCGTTACTTTCCAATTGTAATTGATACATTAAATTCCTTCTTGTGGATGAACAGCAACAGTTGTAACCAACGCCTCTTATTTACTGCAGTTAAAGTTCATATGTAACTCACGTGAGTAATGAAAGAAAATAGGGGGAGAGCGCTGTGATGGTTGGTGAAACACAGCGGTATGCTACAACGTACCCACATTTGCATCCATGCATATATAGATGTAGGTGTGTGTACGTCGGTGTGCGTCCAGGTGTCAACGCGTGTATGTATAGATGCAGGTGTGGGTACGTCTGTGTATGTCCAGGTGTCAGAATGTGTATGTATAGATGCAGGTGTGGGAACGTCAGTGTAGGTTCAGATGTCAGCGCGTGTATGTATAGATGCAGGTGCTTGTATGTCCAGATGTCAGTGCATGTATGTATAGATGCAAGTGTGGGTACGTCGGTGTATGTCCATTTGTCAGCGCGTGTATATATAGATGCAGGTGCTTGTATGTTGGTGTATGTCCAGGTGTCAGCGTGTGTATGTATAGATGCAGGTGTGGGAATGTTAGTGTATGTCCAGGTGTCAGGGTGTGTATGTATGGATATTAGGTGTGGGTACATCAGTGTATGTCCAGGTGTCAGCGCATGTATGTATAGATGCAGGATAATAATCACACAGCGTGCCCCCCACCAACCACAAACCTCCCCCACCCCCCTGTATGACATAAACACAGCTAATTACACTTACACACAATAATTTCAGTTTGCGACCAGGAGCCGGCAATGTATGTGCACCCAAATGAAGCCACTGTACATGCCCTGCAGGCTGCTATGTACTGCACAGGTGCAACAAATTTAAATGCCCTATCTTTAAAATGGGGCATATTTTACTAAATTAAAAAAACCTGTAACTTTCTGTAAAACCTT
This sequence comes from Pseudophryne corroboree, assembly GCF_028390025.1. Taxonomy (NCBI): domain Eukaryota; kingdom Metazoa; phylum Chordata; class Amphibia; order Anura; family Myobatrachidae; genus Pseudophryne; species Pseudophryne corroboree. The sequence continues at coordinate 5,006 of NW_026968563.1, forward strand.
AACCCCAAAAGGCACTACACTAACATAGGGGTGTAGAGTTGGATCTTGATCCAAGGCACCAACAGGCTAAAGCTTTGACTGTTCCCAGGATGCCTTGCACCGCCTCCTCTATAACCCTGCCCAGTGACGTAACTAGACCTTTGTGGTCCCCATAGCAAAATTCTGAATGGGCCCACCAGCACTCAACAAGAATGAGTGGCGTTTGGGGTCAGAAAAGTAGAGGGGAAGGGGTCTGACAGAGTAGGGGGCAGGACATGAATGAATAGAAACTGAGGTGTCCATTATATAAAGAAATATAGGCCCTCATTCCGAGTTGATCGGTCGCAAGGCGAATTTAGCAGAGTTACACACGCTAAGCCGCCGCCTACTGGGAGTGAATCTTAGCTTCTTAAAATTGCGACCGATGTATTCGCAATATTGCGATTACTAACTACTTAGCAGTTTCAGAGTAGCTCCAGACTTACTCTGCCTGTGCGATCAGTTCAGTGCTTGTCGTTCCTGGTTGACGTCACAAACACACCCAGCGTTCGGCCAGGCACTCCCACCGTTTCTCCGGCCACTCCTGCGTTTTTTTCCGGAAACGGTAGCGTTTTCAGCCACACGCCCCTGAAACGCCGTGTTTCCGCCCAGTAACACCCATTTCCTGTCAATCACATTACGATCGCCGGAGCGAAGAAAAAGCCGTGAGTAAAAATACTTTCTTCATAGTAAAGTTACTTGGCGCAGTCGCAGTGCGAACATTGCGCATGCGTACTAAGCGGATTTTCACTGCGATGCGAAGAAAAATACTGAGCGATCAACTCGGAATGAGGGCCATAGTATGTGTGTCTGTGTGTATATCACACACACACACATATAAGGGAAATTCAAATGCCCTCAATTATTGCGCCCATTACACTCTGGTTTAGGTGCACAAAGCACCTAAACCTGAATAAAGTAATGGGCGCGATCGTGAAAAGACACCGTTTGGTTGCCCAAATGGGTCTCTTTGCACACATTTCAGCTTGTTTCCCCTGGGGGTAGCGAGCTGAAATAAACATGTCGCACCCGTTGGCAGCAACATTAGAATAGCTGCTGACGGGCACGATTGAGGGAGGAAAGGGACATTTGAATCCAGCCCATAGATGCAATGTGAATATGTAATTTGTACCTTTCTTTCTTAAAATGTATATAGTAGTGTATACACTAGAGGTCTTTCCGAACCCCCTAATCCTAACATTGTAATTTGCTTTAGGGCGCACCTCCAATTAGTCTAGTGTTTCGTATTTTCACATTAAATACTTTCTTGCATTGGTTGGTTAAAGATTAGATCGTATATTTTTCTAGATATAGCTGTGCATAGTCTACAAGGCTACATGCTTCTCCCCTAACTAGAGATGTGCAGCGGGCATTTTTCGTGTTTCATGTTTTGGTTTTGGATTCGGATCCGCAGTTGTGTTTTGGATACGGACGCGTTTTGGCAAAACCACCTTTTGGGTTTTGTATTCGGGTGATTTTTTTTTAAACCCTCAAACAGCTAAAATCATAGAATTTGGGGGTAATTTTGATCCTATAGTATTAAGCTCAATAACCATAATTTCTACTCCTTTCCAGTCTATTCTGAACACCTCACACCTCCCAATATTATTTTTAGTCCTAAAATTTGCACCAAGGTCCCTGGATGACTAAGCTAAGCGACCCAATTGGGCAGCACAAACACCTGGCCCATCTAGGAGTGGCACTGCAGTGTCAGACAGGATGGTACTTAAAAAAATAGCCCCAAACAGCACATGATGCAAAGATAAATAAAAAAAGAGGCGCAAGATGAAATTGTAGTGTGTCTCTCCTGCTCAGTGTCAGTTCTCAGTAGTATCCTCATCAGTGCTCAGTATCACTGCTCATTGTCTTGTGCTGCATTGTGGTGCTCAGTATACTAGAGTACATTACTAATAGTCCAGTGCTGCATCTTGCTGCTCAGTGTCAGTTCTAGTATCCTCATCAGTGCTCAGTATCACTGCTCATTGTCTTGTGCTGCATTGTGGTGCTCAGTATACTACAGAACATTACTAATAGTCCAGTGCTGCATCTGGCTGCTCAGTGTCAGTTCTAGTAATCTCATCAGTGCTCCGTATCACTGCTCATTGTCTTGTGGTGCTCAGTATACTACAGTACATTACTAATACTCCAGTGTCTTGTGCCGCATATGGCTGCTGTAGGGTGCTGTGGTAGTGTCCTGTCACTGTGCATATGTCATCATTCCAGTCACAGTGATATCTGGTATCTATCTAGTGGTATCTAATTCCAGACATTACCACCGTCTAATTCCAGATATATTACTGGCATATAATTCCACACATTAAAAAATGGAGAACAAAAAGGTGGAGGGTAAAATAGGGAAAGCTCAAGATCCACTTCCACCTAGTGCTGAAGCTGCTGCCACTAGTCAAGGAAGAGACTATTCAATGCCATCAACATTATGTAATGATTATACGATACATTATATATCATATCATTGTATGGTTGTAAAATACAACTTAAAAACTTTAATTAATAAATACATAAAGGGGTATATGCAATTGTGGTCGAATTCCCGAAATTGTCGAATTTCGGGTCATTTTCCCCCCAAAAAAAAAAAATTGTCAATGCAATTCAGTGCTTTCCGTCAAAAAAACGGACTTTCAAAATTCGACTTTTTGAAATTCGACTTTTTGCAAATTCGACTTTTCTGCAATGATACAAGTGCTGCAATTCTACAAAAGCATATTCAATTCAAGTTTGGAAATTCGACAGCAGTGCTTTTAGACAGTAAATTCGTCATTTTCAATCCGTCACACTTTGGAGGGTGAAAACAATAAAAAAAAATTTAAACATGTTTTTTTTGTGTGTTTTTTTTTTGTGGGAATAGCATATCTATTTATATTAGAAGGGATTAGGTACTTTTTTTTTTTTTTTTTTTTTTGGAGGCACAAGTATTATTTATATATTTTTTAAAATATTATTTATTTATTTATTTTTTAGTGCTGGAACGGGAAAATTTTAAAAAAAAATGGCGTGGGGTCCCCCCTCCAAAGCATAACCAGCCTCGGGCTCTTCGAGCTGGTCCTGGTTCTAAAAATGCGGGGAAAAATTGGGCAGGGATCCCCCGTATTTTTAAAACCAGCACCGGGCTCTGCGCCTGGTGCTGGTGCAAAAAATACGGGGGACAAAACGAGCAGGGGTCCCCCGTATTTTTTACACCAGCATCGGGCTCCACTAGCTGGACAGATAATGCCACAGCCGGGGGTCACTTTTATACAGTGCCCTGCGGCCGTGGCATTAAATATCCAACTAGTCACCCTTGGCCGGGGTACCCTGGGGGAGTGGGGACCCCTTCAATCAAGGGGTCCCCCCCCCAGCCACCCAAGGGCCAGGGGTGAAGCCCGAGGCTGTCCCCCCCATCCAAGGGCTGCGGATGGGAGGCTGATAGCCTTGAGTAAAATGACAAGAATATTGTTTTTTCCAGTAGTACTACAAGTCCCAGCAAGCCTCCCCCGCAAGCTGGTACTTGGAGAACCACAAGTACCAGCATGCGGGAGAAAAACGGGCCCGCTGGTACCTGTAGTACTACTGGGAAAAAAATACCCAAATAAAAACAGGACACAGGCACCGTGACAGTAAAACTTTATTACACACTGCCGACACACACATACTTACCTATGTTCACACGCCGACATCGGTCCTCTTCTCCATGTAGAATCCACGGATACCTGAAAAGAAAAGTTCAATATACTCACCTCAGCCAGGGTCCAGAGATAAATCCACGTACTTGGCAAAAAAAGAAAATGGACACACGGACCACCGGACTGAAAGGGGTCCCATGCTGACACATGAGACCCCTTACCCCGAATGCCGGGACACCACGTGACTCCTGTCACTGAAGTCCCTTCAGCCAATCAGGAAGCGCTACTTCCGTGGCGCTCACCTGATTGGCTGTGCGCTGTCTGTGCTGTGACAGCGCATCGCACAGCTCGGTCCATTAGTTTCAATGGTGGGAACTTTGCCGTCAGCGGTGGGGTTACCCGCGGTCAGCCGCTGACCGGCGGGTGACCTCACCGCTAGCCGCTAAGTTCCCACCATTGAATATAATGGACGGAGCTGTGCGATGCGCTGTCACAGCACAGACAGCGCACAGCCAATCAGGTGAGCGCCACGGAAGTAGCGCTTCCTGATTGGCTGAAGGGACTTCAGTGACAGGAGTCACGTGGTGTCCCGGCATTCGGGGTAAGGGGTCTCATGTGTCAGCATGGGACCCCTTTCAGTCCGGTGGTCCGTGTGTCCGTTTTCTTTTTTTGCCAAGTACGTGGATGTATCTCTGGACGTGGATGTACCTCTGGACGCTGGAAGGTGAGTATAATTTTTTTCACAGGTACCCTCGGATCGTCGGAGACCGTGGCAGTCGGCGTGTCAACATAGGTAAGTATGAATGTGTCGGCAGTGTGTAATAAAGTTTTACTGTCACGGTGTCTGTGTCCTGTTTTTATTTGGGTATTTTTTCCCAGTAGAACTACAGGTACCAGCGGGCCCGTTTTTCTCCCGCATGCTGGTACTTGTGGTTCTCCAAGTACCAGTATGCGGGGGAGGCTTGCTGGGACTTGTAGTTCTTCTGGAAAAAACAATATTCTTGTCATTTTACTCTAGGCTATCAGCCTCCCATCCGCAGCCATTGGATGGGGGGGACAGCCTCGGGCTTCACCCCTTGCCCTTGGGTGGCTGGGGACCCCTTGATTGAAGGGGTCCCCACTCCCCCAGGGTACCCCGGCCAGGGGTGACTAGTTGGATATTTAATGCCACGGCCGCAGGGCACTGCATAAAAGTGACCCCCGGCTGTGGCATTATCTGTCCAGCTAGTGGAGCCCGATGCTGGTGTAAAAAATACGGGGGACCCCTACTCTTTTTGTCCCCCGTATTTTTTGCACCAGCACCAGGCGCAGAGCCCGGTGCTGGTTTTAAAAATACGGGGGATCCCTGCCCAATTTTCCCCCCGCATTTTTGGAACCAGGACCAGCTCGAAGAGCCCGAGGCTGGTTATGCTTTGGAGGGGGGACCCCACGCCATTTTTTTTTTCGTGTTTTTCCCGTTTTTTCCCGTTTTTTTAATTCGCGGCAAAATACGGCAAATTGGCCGTTTTTCGCCCGCGGGACTGTCGAATCCGTTTTTCATTGAATATGGTGAATTCCGGCAGCCACCTGCCGGAATTCACATGTCGAATTGTGTCGAATTTAAAAACGGCCATAATTTGCCGCGATTCGCCGTGAATTGCATATACCCCAAAGTAGCTTTTATGTAACCTTTTTAAACCTATTAGCATAGACCGAATCTCATCGTGTGTATAGGCCTTTAGTTCAACAACAGCATGGGACCAGTTAGTGTGTTTTGACCACTGCACAGCACCTGGTGTTATATAGTAAGCACCACTATGGCATAGTATACAGCATTATGGGCCTGATATGAGTGTGACCAGCGGTGATGTGGAATGCAGTAGGAGGTGCTGTTTAGCAAGCACCACTTCTATATTCACCATGCAGTATATTGTGTGAATATAGAAGTGTTGGTTGTGTTATGTATTAGAGTAATTATTGCAGCTCCCAGCTAAAATTGCAACAATGTAATTTAGTGACAAGCTGCAGAGATTAACCCTTTCTGTGGCTGCTGCACAACCTCTATTCATATCGCTGAATTAAATTAGGGAGATGTTCTCACCCCGCGAGCAAGCGCAGGTATATGCCACACTTATGGTAACATTGGATTTGCAGATATTTTCTTGCAGGGGTGTTTCTAAACAATTTGGCTTCAAATGCGAGATTTAAAAATGCGTGCCCCCCGCCACCATTGGCATTAAAAATTGTGCCCCTCCCCCATATATATATATAAAAAAAACTATATTTGCATGAGCGCTCCGAACGGGATGGGGGGGCGTGACCTCGCAAAAATGGGTATGGTCTCCATAAAATGGGCGTAGCCTTTCAGGCAAAGACTACCTTACACCCCAGTTCTTGACCCTGCACCAACAGACCTCGGCCACCACAGGGAAAAAAGTACAGTCATTTCCACCATGTTAAGCCCCACACATTAATGCCCTTTGGAACATATTATGTCACTCACCACAATATCTGTGATACACTATGCCCTACAGTAAAGCTTCTAATTACTTTTACAAAAACTGCTCAACGCCAAGAGTTTCACGTGCTGGGTGTCATGCTCATTGCCAGGGGTTTCACTCTCTGGGTGTCATGCTCATTGCCAGGGGGAACGCAGTAGGAGGTGTTATATAGTAAGCACCACTATGGCATAGTATATAGCATTATATATATTGTGAGCACTGGTGATGTTGAGTGCAGTAGAGCTGCTGCTGGGTAATTACAATTGACTACAACCACCAATATATTCTGCTGCACTATATATATGCAAAGCTAATTCTGCTGGGTAATTACAATTGAATACAACCACCAATATATTCTGCTGCACTATATCTATATATGCAAGCTAATTCTGCTGGGTAATTACAATTGACTACAACCACCAATATATTCTGCTGCACTATATCTATATATGCAAAGCTAATTCTGCTGAGTAATTACAATTGACTACAACCACCATTATATTCTGCTGCACTATATCTATATATGCAATGCTAATTCTGCTGGGTAATGCAAATTGAAACATTATTGCATAGTATGTGATTTTGAAGTACTTTTTTAAAGTTTTGAATGATATAGACCCAGTTTAATCTTTGTGGAATGCCTGGTTGTTGTTTTTAAGGTAATTTATTGCCTGGCATTTGAGGGGGTGGGGTGTGGTTACAGATTTCAATTATTGGTTTCACTTGTAATAGTCTTCTACTTAAGTCCAATGGTGTAGGCTGTGCAAAGCCATTTGGCTGTGCATTTATTGATCTAAGCGTGCATTTTTATCAAAGCGTGATAAAATTGACACATAACAGCAGCGTTCAATCAGTATCAATTTATCTTCAGCTGATGTCGATTGTGAATTTACGTTTCTTCTCTTCTTGTCACCTACAGGTAATTACAATTGACTACAACCACCAATATATTCTGCTGCACTATATCTATATATGCAAAGCTAATTCTGCTGGGTAATGCAAATTGAAACATTATTGCATAGTATGCAATAATATAGTATGCATATAGCAGAGGATAGTTTCAATCTGCCTACCTCTGGGTTATGGGCCCAGAATGCTTTCATTGCAGTACTCTGCTGCACATGTAAGTGCAAGAGATCCTGAAGCACTCACTCATCATGGGAAAGTACCAATGTGTTTCTTCGTTGATTGATGGAAGAAACATCTTACAAAAACTCTCCAGATTATTGACTTTTAAAGTTTTTCTAGGAAACGTTCTACATGAATGCTTATTAGCGTTTGTCAGAACATACGTTTGCAAAGTGTCTCTGTGGCGCAATCAGTTAGCGTGTTTGGTTATTAACCAAAAGGTTGGTGGTTCAATCCCACCCAGGGACGTAATTTACCTTGTTATCAGATTTTGGTGATCTTTAAGTAGACAAGTCAAAATTTCAAACCCCCTCTTATGGTGTAGGGTACCTGGCCTTCTCTGATGTAATCAGAGTTAGATTTGATTAAGTGATTTTATAAAAAAAAAACAGCTAGGAAGCACAATTTAGCAGTGGGTTGCAGAGAAAAAGAAATATGCTGGCAAAAAAATCCAATTGAGTGATTAAACAGCTCTTCATTTTCTGGCTTTATTTTTAAGCTAACAAATTTGTTCTCTGAAAAGTGTCCACAAAGCCAAGTATCTGATTAACACCTTTGTAGGGATGGTTTTTCACCTATTACTAAATTAAACTTGCTTCATTGGAAAGGCAGCAAGATGCATCGTCATTTCAATATCTACTGAAATAATACAGGTTGACACCAGGAAACATTAACGCCACTGCATCCTTGCTGCTTTCTCATGTGGAAGTCTGTTTAATGTGAAAACAAGGTGATATCTAATTAGCACACAGGTAAGGAATTAAGAAAATCTTTATTTAAGGGTGAAGATGTTTCTCACAAAATCGTTGCCCCAATGCATCATTGAAATTCAAGCTGGAAAGATGATTTTAATATATCACTTGTACATTTTGTATTGCTCTTCTGGTGACAATGTAGTTTGTTTTTGTCAATTACCATTTTAATAATAGGGTAAAGAAAATTAAGTGGATTTTTGAAAGAAAACAATACTGTCAATATACTATTAAACAAATTAAAATGGTAAAAGTTATTGTACTTTAAGTAAAAATAAAAGAGCTAAAATATCAATCCCAATTTTGGATTACTTTAATTAAAAAAAAATGCATATAGCAGAGGATAGTTTCAATCTGCCTACCTCTGGGTTATCGGCCCAGCATGCTTCCATTGCAGTACTCTGCTGCACATGTAAGTGCAAGAGATCCTGAAGCACTCACTCATCATGGGAAAGTACCAATGTGTTTCTTCGTTGGTTGATGGAAGAAACATCTTACAAAAACTCTCCAGATTATTGACTTTTTTAAGTTTTTCTAGGAAACGTTCTAGATGAATGCTTATTAGCCTTTGTCAGTATGTACTTTTTGCAAAGTGTCTCTGTGGCGCAATCGGTTAGTGTGTTCGGCTATTAACCAAAAGGTTGGTGTTTCAATCCCACCAAGGGACGTAATTGACCTTGTGATCAGATTTTGGTGATATTTAAGTCGACAAGTCAAAATTTCAAACCCCCTGTTATGGTGTGGGTACCTTGCCTTCCCTGATGTAATCAGAGTTAGATTTGATTCAGTGATTTTATAAAAACAGCTAGGAAGCACAATTTAGCAGTGGGTTGCAGAGAAAAAAAATATGTTGGCAGAAAAATCCAATTGAGTGATTAAACAGCTCTTCATTTTCTGGCTTTATTTTTATGCTAACAAATTTGTTCTCTGAAAAGTGTCCACAAAGCCAAGTCTCTGATTAACACCTTTGTAAGGATGGTTTTTCACCTATTACTAAATTAAACTTGCTTCATTGGAAAGGCAGCAAGATGCATCCTCATTTCAATGTCTACTGAAATAATACAGGTTGACACCAGGAAACATTAACGCCACTGCATCCTTGCTGCTTTCTCATGTGGAAGTCTGTTTAATGTGAAAACAAGGTGATATCTAATTAGCACACAGGTAAGGAATTAAGAAAATCTTTATTTAAGGGTGAAGATGTTTCTCACAAAATCGTTGCCCCAATGCATCATTGAAATTCAACCTGGAAAGATGATTTTAATATATCACTTGTACATTTTGTATTGCTCTTCTGGTGACAATGTAGTTTGTTTTTGTCAATTACCATTTTAATAATAGGGTAAAGAAAATTAAGTGGATTTTTGAAATAAAACAATACTGTCAATATACTATTAAAACAAATTAAAATTGTAAAAGTTATTGTACTTTAAGTAAAAATAAAAGAGCAAAAATATCAATCCCAGTTTTGGATTACTTTAATTAACAAAAAAAATGCATATAGCAAAGGATAGTTTCAATCTACCTACCTCTGGGTTATGGGCCCAGCATGCTTCCATTGCAGTACTCTGCTGCACATGTAAGTGCAAGAGATCCTGAAGCACTCACTCATCATGGGAAAGTACCAATGTGTTTCTTCGTTGGTTGATGGAAGAAACATCTTACAAAAACTCTCCAGATTATTGACTTTTTAAAGTTTTTCTAGGAAACGTTCTAGATGAATGCTTATTAGCCTTTGTCAGTACGTACTTTTTGCAAAGTGTATCTGTGGCGCAATCGGTTAGTGTGTTCGGCTATTAACCAAAAGGTTGGTGGTTCAATCCCACCCAGGGACGTAATTGACCTTGTGATCAGATTTTGGTGATATTTAAGTCGACAAGTCAAAATTTCAAACCCCCTGTTATGGTGTTGGTAGCTGGCCTTCCCTGATGTAATCAGAGTTAGATCTGATTCCGTGATTTTATAAAAACAGCTAGGAAGCACAATTTAGCAGTGGGTTGCAGAGAAAAAAAATATGCTGGCAGAAAAATCCAATTGAGTGATTAAACAGCTCTTCATTTTCTGGCTTTATTTTTATGCTAACAAATTTGTTCTCTGAAAAGTGTCCACAAAGCCAAGTCTCTGATTAACACCTTTGTAAGGATGGTTTTTCACCTATTACTAAATTAAACTTGCTTCATTGGAAAGGCAGCAAGATGCATCCTCATTTCAATGTCTACTGAAATAATACAGGTTGACACCAGGAAACATTAACGCCACTGCATCCTTGCTGCTTTCTCATGTGGAAGTCTGTTTAATGTGAAAACAAGGTGATATCTAATTAGCACACAGGTAAGGAATTAAGAAAATCTTTATTTAAGGGTGAAGATGTTTCTCACAAAATCGTTGCCCCAATGCATCATTGAAATTCAACCTGGAAAGATGATTTTAATATATCACTTGTACATTTTGTATTGCTCTTCTGGTGACAATGTAGTTTGTTTTTGTCAATTACCATTTTAATAATAGGGTAAAGAAAATTAAGTGGATTTTTGAAAGAAAACAATACTGTCAATATACTATTAAACAAATTAAAATGGTAAAAGTTATTGTACTTTAAGTAAAAATAAAAGAGCTAAAATATCAATCCCAATTTTGGATTACTTTAATTAAAAAAAAATGCATATAGCAGAGGATAGTTTCTATCTGCCTACCTCTGGGTTATCGGCCCAGCATGCTTCCATTGCAGTACTCTGCTGCACATGTAAGTGCAAGAGATCCTGAAGCACTCACTCATCATGGGAAAGTACCAATGTGTTTCTTCGTTGGTTGATGGAAGAAACATCTTACAAAAACTCTCCAGATTATTGACTTTTTTAAGTTTTTCTAGGAAACGTTCTAGATGAATGCTTATTAGCCTTTGTCAGTATGTACTTTTTGCAAAGTGTCTCTGTGGCGCAATCGGTTAGTGTGTTCGGCTATTAACCAAAAGGTTGGTGGTTCAATCCCACCCAGGGACGTAATTGACCTTGTGATCAGATTTTGGTGATATTTAAGTCGACAAGTCAAAATTTCAAACCCTCTGTTATGGTGTGGGTATCTGGCCTTCCCTGATGTAATCAGAGTTAGATTTGATTCAGTGATTTTATAAAAACAGCTAGGAAGCACAATTTAGCAGTGGGTTGCAGAGAAAAAAAATATGCTGGCAGAAAAATCCAATTGAGTGATTAAACAGCTCTTCATTTTCTGGCTTTATTTTTATGCTAACAAATTTGTTCTCTGAAAAGTGTCCACAAAGCCAAGTCTCTGATTAACACCTTTGTAAGGATGGTTTTTCACCTATTACTAAATTAAACTTGTTTCATTGGAAAGGCAGCAAGATGCATCCTCATTTCAATGTCTACTGAAATAATACAGGTTGACACCAGGAAACATTAACGCCACTGCATCCTTGCTGCTTTCTCATGTTGAAGTCTGTTTAATGCGAAAACAAGGTGATATCTAATTAGCATACAGGTAAGGAATTAAGAAAATCTTTATTTAAGGGTGAAGATGTTTCTCACAAAATCGTTGCCCCAATGCATCATTGAAATTCAAGCTGGAAAGATGATTTTAATATATCACTTGTACATTTTGTATTGCTCTTCTGGTGACAATGTAGTTTGTTTTTGTCAATTACCATTTTAATAATAGGGTAAAGAAAATTAAGTGGATTTTTGAAAGAAAACAATACTGTCAATATACTATTAAAACAAATTAAAATGGTAAAAGTTATTGTACTTTAAGTAAAAATAAAAGAGCCAAAATATCAATCCCAGTTTTGAATTACTTTAATTGACAAAAAAAAATTGCATATAGCAGAGGATAGTTTCAATCTGCCTACCTCTGGGTTATGGGCCCAGCATGCTTCCGTTGCTGTACTCTGCTGCACATGTAAGTGCAAGAGATCCTGAAGCACTCACTCATCATGGGAAAGTACCAATGTGTTTCTTCGTTGGTTGATGGAAGAAACATTTTACAAAAACTCTCCAGATTATTGACTTTTTAAAGTTTTTCTAGGAAACGTTCTAGATGAATGCTTATTAGCCTTTGTCAGTATGTACTTTTTGCAAAGTGTCTCTGTGGCGCAATTGGTTAGTGTGTACGGCTATTAACCAAAAGGTTGGTGGTTAAATCCTACCCAGGGACGTAATTGACCTTGTGATCAGATTTTGGTGATATTTAAGTAGACAAGTCAAAATTTCAAGCCCCCTCTTATGGTGTAGGGTACCTGGCCTTCTCTGATGTAATCAGAGTTAGATTTGATTCAGTGATTTTATAAAAAACAGCTAGGAAGCACAATTTAGCAGTGGGTTGCAGAGAAAAAAAATATGCTGGCAGAAAAATCCAATTGAGTGATTAAACAGCTCTTCATTTTCTGGCTTTATTTTTATGCTAACAAATTTGTTCTCTGAAAAGTGTCCACAAAGCCAAGTCTCTGATTAACACCTTTGTAAGGATGGTTTTTCACCTATTACTAAATTAAACTTGCTTCATTGGAAAGGCAGCAAGATGCATCCTCATTTCAATGTCTACTGAAATAATACAAGTTGACACCAGGAAACATTAACGCCACTGCATCCTTGCTGCTTTCTCATGTGGAAGTCTGTTTAATGTGAAAACAAGGTGATATCTAATTAGCACACAGGTAAGGAATTAAGAAAATCTTTATTTAAGGGTGAAGATGTTTCTCACAAAATCGTTGCCCCAATGCATCATTGAAATTCAAGCTGGAAAGATGATTTTAATATATCACTTGTACATTTTGTATTGCTCTTCTTGTGACAATGTAGTTTGTTTTTGTCAATTACCATTTTAATAATAGGGTAAAGAAAATTAAGTGGATTTTTGAAAGAAAACAATACTGTCAATATACTATTAAAACAAATTAAAATTGTAAAAGTTATTGTACTTTAAGTAAAAATAAAAGAGCCAAAATATCAATCCCAGTTTTGAATTACTTTAATTAACAAAAAAAAAATGCATATAGCAGAGGATAGTTTCAATCTGCCTACCTCTGGGTTATGGGCCCAGCATGCTTCCATTGCTGTACTCTGCTGCACATGTAAGTGCAAGAGATCCTGAAGCACTCACTCATCATGGGAAAGTACCAATGTGTTTCTTCGTTGGTTGATGGAAGAAACATCTTACAAAAACTCTCCAGATTATTGACTTTTTATAGTTTTTCTAGGAAACGTTTTAGATGAATGCTTATTAGCCTTTGTCAGTATTTATTTTTGTAAAGTGTCTCTGTGGCGCAATCAGTTAGTATGTACGGCTATTAACTAAAAGGTTGGTGGTTCAATCCCACCCAGGGACCTAATTGACCTTGTTATCAAATTTTGGTGATCTTTAAGTAGACAAGTCAAAATTTCAAACCCCCTATTATGGTGTAGGGTACCTGGCCTTCTCTGATGTAATCAGAGTTAGATTTGATTCAGTGATTTTATAAAAACAGCTAGGAAGCACAATTTAGCAGTGGGTTGCAGAGAAAAAAAATATGCTGGCAGAAAAATCCAATTGAGTGATTAAACAGCTCTTCATTGTCTGGCTTTATTTTTATGCTAACAAATTTGTTCTCTGAAAAGTGTCCACAAAGCCAAGTCTCTGATTAACACCTTTGTAAGGATGGTTTATCACCTATTACTAAATTAAACTTGCTTCATTGGAAAGGCAGCAAGATGCTTCCTCATTTCAATGTCTACTGAAATAATACAAGTTGACACCAGGAAACATTAACGCCACTGCATCCTTGCTGCTTTCTCATGTGGAAGTCTGTTTAATGTGAAAACAATGTGATATCTAATTAGCACACAGGTAAGGAATTAAGAAAATCTTTATTTAAGGGTGAAGATGTTTCTCACAAAATTGTTGACCCAATGCATCATTGAAATTCAAGCTGGAAAGATGATTTTAATATATCACTTGTACATTTTGTATTGCTCTTCTGGTGACAATGTAGTTTGTTTTTGTCAATTACCATTTTAATAATAGGGTAAAGAAAATGAAGTGGATTTTTGAAAGAAAACAATACTGTCAATATACTATTAAAACAAATTAAAATGGTAAAAGTTATTGTACTTTAAGTAAAAATAAAAGAGACAAAATATCAATCCCAGTTTTGGATTTCTTTAATTAACAGAAAAAAATGCATATAGCAGAGGATAGTTTCAATCTGCCTACCTCTGGGTTATGGGCCCAGCATGCTTCCATTGCAGTACTCTGCTGCACATGTAAGTGCAAGAGATCCTGAAGCACTCACTCATCATGGGAAAGTACCAATGTGTTTCTTCGTTGGTTGATGGAAGAAACATCTTACAAAAACTCTCCAGATTATTGACTTTTTAAAGTTTTTCTAGGAAATGTTTTAGATGAATGCTTATTAGCCTTTGTCAGTATGGACTTTTGCAAAGTGTCTCTGTGGCGCAATCAGTTAGTATGTACGGCTATTAACCAAAAGGTTGGTGGTTCAATCCCACCCAGGGACGTAATTGACCTTGTTATCAGATTTTGGTGATCTTTAAGTAGACAAGTCAAAATTTCAAACCCCCTGTTATGGTGTAGGGTACCTGGCCTTCTCTGATGTAATCAGAGTTAGATTTGATTCAGTGATTTTATAAAAACAGCTAGGAAGCACAATTTAGCAGTGGGTTGCAGAGAAAAAAAATATGCTGGCAGAAAAATCCAATTGAGTGATTAAACAGCTCTTCATTTTCTTGCTTTATTTTTATGCTAACAAATTTGTTCTCTGAAAAGTGTCCACAAAGCCAAGTCTCTGATTAACACCTTTGTAAGGATGGTTTTTCACCTATTACTAAATTAAACTTGCTTCATTGGAAAGGCAGCAAGATGCATCCTCATTTCAATGTCTACTGAAATAATACAAGTTGACACCAGGAAACATTAACGCCACTGCATCCTTGCTGCTTTCTCATGTGGAAGTCTGTTTAATATGAAAACAAGGTGATATCTAATTAGCACACAGGTAAGGAATTAAGAAAATCTTTATTTAAGGGTGAAGATGTTTCTCACAAAATCGTTGCCCCAATGCATCATTGAAATTCAAGCTGGAAATATGATTTTAATATATCACTTGTACATTTTGTATTGCTCTTCTGGTGACAATGTAGTTTGTTTTTGTCAATTACCATTTTAATAATAGGGTAAAGAAAATTAAGTGGATTTTTGAAAGAAAACAATACTGTCAATATACTATTAAAACAAATTAAAATGGTAAAAGTTATTGTACTTTAAGTAAAAATAAAAGAGCCAAAATATCAATCCCAGTTTTGGATTACTTTAATTAACAAACAAAAAAATGCATATAGCAGAGGATAGTTTCAATCTGCCTACCTCTGGGTTATGGGCCCAGCATGCTTCCTTTGCTGTACTCTGCTGCACATATAAGTGCAAGAGATCCTGAAGCACTCACTCATCATGGGAAAGTACCAATGTGTTTCTTCGTTGGTTGATAGAAGAAACATCTTACAAAAACTCTCTAGATTATTGACTTTTTTAAGTTTTTCTAGGAAACGTTTTAGATGAATGCTTATTAGCATTTGTCAGTATGTACTTTCAGAAAGTGTCTCTGTGGCGCAATCAGTTAGTATGTACGGCTACTAACCAAAAGGTTGGTGGTTCAATCCCACCCAGAGACCTAATTGACCTTGTATTCAGATTTTGGTGATCTTTAAGTAGACAAGTCAAATTTCATACCCCCTGTTATGGTGTAGGGTACCTGGCCTTCTCTGATGTAATCAGAGTTAGATTTGATTCAGTGATTTTATAAAAACAGCTAGGAAGCACAATTTAGCAGTGGGTTGCAGAGAAAAAGAAATATGCTGGCAAAAAAATCAAATTGCGTGATTAAACAGCTCTTCATTTTCTGGCTTTATTTTTATGCTAACAAATTTGTTCTCTGAAAAGTGTCCACAAAGCCAAGTCTCTGATTAACACCTTTGTAGGAATGGTTTTTCACCTATTACTAAATTAAACTTGCTTCATTGGAAAGGCAGCAAGATGCATCCTCATTTCAATGTCTACTGAAATAATACAGGTTGACACCAGGAAACATTAACGCCACTGCATCCTTGCTGCTTTCTCATGTGGAAGTCTGTTTAATGTGAAAACAAGGTGATATCTAATTAGCACACAGGTAAGGAATTAAGAAAATCTTTATTTAAGGGTGAAGATGTTTCTCACAAAATCGTTGCCCCAATGCATCATTGAAATTCAAGCTGGAAAGATGATTTTAATATATCACTTGTACATTTTGTATTGCTCTTCTGGTGACAATGTAGTTTGTTTTTGTCAATTACCATTTTAATAATAGGGTAAAGAAAATTAAGTGGATTTTTGAAAGAAAACAATACTGTCAATATACTATTAAAACAAATTAAAATGGTAAAAGTTATTGTACTTTAAGTAAAAATAAAAGAGCCAAAATATCAATCCCAGTTTTGGATTACTTTAATTAACAAACAAAAAAATGCATATAGCAGAGGATAGTTTCAATCTGCCTACCTCTGGGTTATGGGCCCAGCATGCTTCCATTGCTGTACTCTGCTGCACATATAAGTGCAAGAGATCCTGAAGCACTCACTCATCATGGGAAAGTACCAATGTGTTTCTTCGTTGGTTGATAGAAGAAACATCTTACAAAAACTCTCCAGATTATTGACTTTTTTAAGTTTTTCTAGGAAACGTTTTAGATGAATGCTTATTAGCATTTGTCAGTATGTGCTTTTGGAAAGTGTCTCTGTGGCGCAATCAGTTAGTGTGTACGGCTATTAACCAAAAGGTTGGTGGTTCAATCCCACCCAGGGACGTAATTGACCTTGTATTCAGATTTTGGTGATCTTTAAGTAGACAAGTCAAATTTCATACCCCCTGTTATGGTGTAGGGTACCTGGCCTTCTCTGATGTAATCAGAGTTAGATTTGATTCAGTGATTTTATAAAAACAGCTAGGAAGCACAATTTAGCAGTGGGTTGCAGAGAAAAAGAAATATGCTGGCAAAAAAATCAAATTGCGTGATTAAACAGCTCTTCATTTTCTGGCTTTATTTTTATGCTAACAAATTTGTTCTCTGAAAAGTGTCCACAAAGCCAAGTCTCTGATTAACACCTTTGTAGGGATGGTTTTTCACCTATTACTAAATTAAACTTGCTTCATTGGAAAGGCAGCAAGATGCATCCTCATTTCAATGTCTACTGAAATAATACAGGTTGACACCAGGAAACATTAACGCCACTGCATCCTTGCTGCTTTCTCATGTGGAAGTCTGTTTAATGTGAAAACAAGGTGATATCTAATTAGCACACAGGTAAGGAATTACGAAAATCTTTATTTAAGGGTGAAGATGTTTCTCACAAAATTGTTGCCCCAATGCATCATTGAAATTCAAGCTGGAAAGATGATTTTAATATATCACTTGTACATTTTGTATTGCTCTTCTGGTGACAATGTAGTTTTTTTTTGTCAATTACCATTTTAATAATAGGGTAAAGAAAATGAAGTGGATTTTTGAAAGAAAACAATACTGTCAATATACTATTCAAACAAATTAAAATGGTAAAAGTTATTGTACTTTAAGTAAAAATAAAAGAGACAAAATATCAATCCCAGTTTTGGATTACTTTAATTAACAAAAAAAATGCATATAGCAGAGGATAGTTTCAATCTGCCTACCTCTGGGTTATGGGCCCAGCATGCTTCCATTGCAGTGCTCTGCTGCACATGTAAGTGCAAGAGATCCTGAAGCACTCACTCATCATGGGAATGTACCAATGTGTTTCTTCGTTGGTTGATGGAAGAAACATCTTACAAAAACTCTCCAGATTATTGACTTTTTAAAGTTTTTCTAGGAAACGTTTTAGATGAATGCTTATTAGCCTTTGTCAGTATGGACTTTTGCAAAGTGTCTCTGTGGCGCAATCAGTTAGTATGTACGGCTATTAACTAAAAGATTGGTGGTTCAATCCCACCCAGGGACCTAATTGACCTTGTTATCAAATTTTGGTGATCTTTAAGTAGACAAGTCAAAATTTCAAACCCCCTGTTATGGTGTAGGGTACCTGGCCTTCTCTGATGTAATCAGAGTTAGATTTGATTCAGTGATTTTATAAAAACAGCTAGGAAGCACAATTTAGCAGTGGGTTGCAGAGAAAAAAAATATGCTGGCAGAAAAATCCAATTGAGTGATTAAACAGCTCTTCATTTTCTGGCTTTATTTTTATGCTAACAAATTTGTTCTCTGAAAAGTGTCCACAAAGCCAAGTCTCTGATTAACACCTTTTTAAGGATGGTTTTTCACCTATTACTAAATTGCACCTCAATTATTTTCTTTACCCTATTATTAAAATGGTAATTGACAAAAACAAACTACATTGTCACCAGAAGAGCAATACAAAATGTACAAGTGATATATTAAAATCATATTTCCAGCTTGAATTTCAATGATGCATTGGGGCAACGATTTTGTGAGAAACATCTTCACCCTTAAATAAAGATTTTCTTAATTCATTACCTGTGTGCTAATTAGATATCACCCTGTTTTCACATTAAACAGACTTCCACATGAGAAAGCAGCAAGGATGCAGTGGCATTAATGTTTCCTGGTGTCAACTTGCATTATTTCAGTAGACATTGAAATGAGGATGCATCTTGCTGCCTTTCCAATGAAGCAAGTTTAATTTAGTAATAGGTGAAAAACCATCCCTACAAAGGTGTTAATCAGAGACTTGGCTTTGTGGACACTTTTCAGAGAACAAATTTGTTAGCATAAAAATAAAGCCAGAAATGAAGAGCTGTTTAATCACTCAATTGGTATTTTAGAGCTACGCATTGGAAAATTCAGGGCTATACCGTGTAGATGAAGCACTAACAGGAGGTTTTAAAATTTTCATTCTAGTGTCCTTCGTTTGGGAGAAAAATGCAAAGGTACAAGACAGCTTTTCCTTGCCAATATCTCTCTTTTGCAAAGAGCTACGCATTGGAAAATTCAGGGCTATACCGTGTAGATGAAGCACTAACAGGAGGCTTTAAAATTTTCATTCTAGTGTCCTTCGTTTGGGAGAAAAATGCAAAGGTACAAGACAGCTTTTCCTTGCCAATATCTCTCTTTTGCAAAGAGCTACGCATTGGAAAATTCAGGTCTATGTCGTGTAGATGATGGCCTAACAGGTGGCTTTAAAATTTTCTTTCTAGTGTCCTTCGTTTGGGAGAAAAATGCAAAGGTACAAGACAGCTTTTCCTTGCCAATATCTCTCTTTTGCAAAGAGCTGCGCATTGGAAAATTCAGGGCTATGTCGTGTAGATGATGGCCTAACAGGAGGCTTTAAAATTTTCTTTCTAGTGTCCTTCGTTTGGGAGAAAAATGCAAAGGTACAAGACAGCTTTTACTTGCCAATATCTCTCTTTTGCAAAGAGCTACGCATTGGAAAATTCAGGGCTATGTCGTGTAGATGATGGCCTAACAGGAGGCTTTAAAATTTTCTTTCTAGTGACCTTCGTTTGGGAGAAAAATGCAAAGGTACAAGACAGCTTTTCCTTGCCAATATCTCTCTTTTGCAAAGAGCTGCGCATTGCAAAATTCAGGGCTATGTCGTGTAGATGATGGCCTAACAGGAGGCTTTAAAATTTTCTTTCTAGTGTCCTTCGTTTGGGAGAAAAATGCAAAGGTACAAGACAGCTTTTCCTTGCCAATATCTCTCTTTTGCAAAGAGCTGCGCATTGGAAAATTCAGGGCTATGTCGTGTAGATGATGGCCTAAGAGGAGGCTTTAAAATTTTCATTCTAGTGTCCTTCGTTTGGGAGAAAAATGCAAAGGTACAAGACAGCTTTTCCTTGCCAATATCTCTCTTTTGCAAAGAGCTACGCATTGGAAAATTCAGGGCTATGTCGTGTAGATGAAGCACTAACAGGAGGCTTTAAAATTTTCTTTCTAGTGTCCTTCGTTTGGGAGAAAAATGCAAAGGTACAAGACAGCTTTTCCTTGCCAATATCTCTCTTTTGCAAAGAGCTGAGCATTGGAAAATTCAGGGCTATGTCGTGTAGATGATGGCCTAACAGGAGACTTTAAAATTTTCTTTCTAGTGTCCTTCGTTTGGGAGAAAAATGCAAAGGTACAAGACAGCTTTTCCTTGCCAATATCTCTCTTTTGCAAAGAGCTACGCATTGGAAAATTCAGGGCTATGTCGTGTAGATGATGGCCTTACAGGAGGCTTTAAAATTTTCTTTCTAGTGACCTTCGTTTGGGAGAAAAATGCAAAGGTACAAGACAGCTTTTCCTTGCCAATATCTCTCTTTTGCAAAGAGCTGCGCATTGGAAAATGCAGGGCTATGTCGTGTAGATGATAGCCTAACAGGAGGCTTTAAAATTTTCTTTCTAGTGTCCTTCGTTTGGGAGAAAAATGCAAAGGTACAAGACAGCTTTTCCTTGCCAATATCTCTCTTTTGCAAAGAGCTGCGCATTGGAAAATTCAGGGCTATGTCGTGTAGATGATGGCCTAACAGGAGGCTTTAAAATTATCTTTCTAGTGTCCTTCGTTTGGGAGAAAAATGCAAAGGTACAAGACAGTTTTTCCTTGCCAATATCTCTCTTTTGCAAAGAGCTACGTATTGGAAAATTAAGGGCTATGTCGTGTAGATGATGGCCTAACAGGAGGCTTTAAAATTTTCATTCTAGTGTCCTTCGTTTGGGAGAAAAATGCAAAGGTACAAGACAGCTTTTCCTTGCCAATATCTCTCTTTTGCAAAGAGCTACGCATTGGAAAATTCAGGGCTATGTCGTGTAGATGATGGCCTAACAGGAGGCTTTAAAATTATCTTTCTAGTGTCCTTCGTTTGGAAGAAAAATGCAAAGGTACAAGACAACTTTTCCTTGCCAATATCTCTCTTTTGCAAAGAGCTGCGCTTTGGAAAATTCAGGGCTATGTCGTGTAGATGATGGCCTAACAGGAGGCTTTAAAATTTTCTTTTTAGTGACCTTCGTTTGGGAGAAACATGCAAAGGTACAAGACAGCTTTTCCTTGCCAATATCTCTCTTTTGCAAAGAGCTGCGCATTGGAAAATTCAGGGCTATGTCGTGTAGATGATGGCCTAACAGGAGGCTTTAAAATTTTCTTTCTAGTGTCCTTAGTTTGGGAGAAAAATGCAAAGGTACAAGACAGCTTTTCCTTGCCAGTATCTCTCTTTTGCAAAGAGCTGCGCATTGGAAAATTCAGGGCTATGTCGTGTAGATGATGGCCTAACAGGAGGCTTTAAAATTATCTTTCTAGTGTCCTTCGTTTGGGAGAAAAATGCAAAGGTACAAGACAGCTTTTCCTTGCCAATATCTCTCTTTTGCAAAGAGCTACGCATTGGAAAATTCAGGGCTATGTCGTGTAGATGATGGCCTAACAGGAGGCTTTAAAATTTTCTTTCTAGTGTCCTTCGTTTGGGAGAAAAATGCAAAGGTACAAGACAGCTTTTCCTTGCCAATATCTCTCTTTTTTGCAAAGAGCTGCGCATTGGAAAATTCAGGACTATGTCGTGTAGATGATGGCCTAACAGGAGGCTTTAAAATTTTCTTTCTAGTGTCCTTCGTTTGGGAGAAAAATGCAAAGGTACAAGACAGCTTTTCCTTGCCAATATCTCTCTTTTGCAAAGAGCTGCGCATTGGAAAATTCAGGACTATGTCGTGTAGATGATGGCCTAACAGGAGGCTCTAAAATTTTCTTTCTAGTGTCCTTCGTTTGGGAGAAAAATGCAAAGGTACAAGACAGCTTTTCCTTGCCAATATCTCTCTTTTGCAAAGAGCTACGCATTGGAAAATTCAGCTAGCTGTTTTTATAAAATCACTGAATCAAATCTAACTCTGATTACATCAGAGAAGGCCAGGTACCCTACACCATAACAGGGGGTTTGAAATTTTGACTTGTCTACTTAAAGATCACCAAAATCTGATAACAAGGTCAATTAGGTCCCTGGGTGGGATTGAACCACCAACCTTTTGGTTAATAGCCGCACATACTAACTGATTGCGCCACAGAGACACTTTGCAAAAGTCCATACTGACAAAGGCTAATAAGCATTCATCTAAAACGTTTCCTAGAAAAACTTTAAAAAGTCAATAATCTGGAGAGTTTTTGTAAGATGTTTCTTCCATCAACCAACGAAGAAACACATTGGTACTTTCCCATGATGAGTGAGTGCTTCAGGATCTCTTGAACTTACATGTGCAGCAGAGTACTGCAATGGAAGCATGCTGGGCCCATAACCCAGAGGTAGGCAGATTGAAACTATCCTCTGCTATATGCATTTTTTTTTTGTTAATTAAAGTAATCCAAAACTGGGATTGATATTTTGTCTCTTTTATTTTTACTTAAAGTACAATAACTTTTACCATTTTAATTTGTTTTAATAGTATATTGACAGTATTGTTTTCTTTCAAAAATCCACTTCATTTTCTTTACCCTATTATTAAAATGGTAATTGACAAAAACAAACTACATTGTCACCAGAAGAGCAATACAAAATGTACAAGTGATATATTAAAATCATCTTTCCAGCTTGAATTTCAATGATGCATTGGGTCAACAATTTTGTGAGAAACATCTTCACCCTTAAATAAAGATTTTCTTAATTCCTTACCTGTGTGCTAATTAGATATCACCTTGTTTTCACATTAAACAGACTTCCACATGAGAAAGCAGCAAGGATGCAGTGGCGTTAATGTTTCCTGGTGTCAACTTGCATTATTTCAGTAGACATTGAAATGAGGATGCATCTTGCTGCCTTTCCAATGAAGCAAGTTTAATTTAGTAATAGGTGAAAAACCATCCCTACAAAGGTGTTAATCAGAGACTTGGCTTTGTGGACACTTTTCAGAGAACAAATTTGTTAGCATAAAAATAAAGCCAGAAATGAAGAGCTGTTTAATCACTCAATTGGTATTTTAGAGCTACGCATTGGAAAATTCAGGGCTATACCGTGTAGATGAAGCACTAACAGGAGGTTTTAAAATTTTCATTCTAGTGTCCTTCGTTTGGGAGAAAAATGCAAAGGTACAAGACAGCTTTTCCTTGCCAATATCTCTCTTTTGCAAAGAGCTACGCATTGGAAAATTCAGGGCTATACCGTGTAGATGAAGCACTAACAGGAGGCTTTAAAATTTTCATTCTAGTGTCCTTCGTTTGGGAGAAAAATGCAAAGGTACAAGACAGCTTTTCCTTGCCAATATCTCTCTTTTGCAAAGAGCTACGCATTGGAAAATTCAGGTCTATGTCGTGTAGATGATGGCCTAACAGGTGGCTTTAAAATTTTCTTTCTAGTGTCCTTCGTTTGGGAGAAAAATGCAAAGGTACAAGACAGCTTTTCCTTGCCAATATCTCTCTTTTGCAAAGAGCTGCGCATTGGAAAATTCAGGGCTATGTCGTGTAGATGATGGCCTAACAGGAGGCTTTAAAATTTTCTTTCTAGTGTCCTTCGTTTGGGAGAAAAATGCAAAGGTACAAGACAGCTTTTACTTGCCAATATCTCTCTTTTGCAAAGAGCTACGCATTGGAAAATTCAGGGCTATGTCGTGTAGATGATGGCCTAACAGGAGGCTTTAAAATTTTCTTTCTAGTGACCTTCGTTTGGGAGAAAAATGCAAAGGTACAAGACAGCTTTTCCTTGCCAATATCTCTCTTTTGCAAAGAGCTGCGCATTGCAAAATTCAGGGCTATGTCGTGTAGATGATGGCCTAACAGGAGGCTTTAAAATTTTCTTTCTAGTGTCCTTCGTTTGGGAGAAAAATGCAAAGGTACAAGACAGCTTTTCCTTGCCAATATCTCTCTTTTGCAAAGAGCTGCGCATTGGAAAATTCAGGGCTATGTCGTGTAGATGATGGCCTAAGAGGAGGCTTTAAAATTTTCATTCTAGTGTCCTTCGTTTGGGAGAAAAATGCAAAGGTACAAGACAGCTTTTCCTTGCCAATATCTCTCTTTTGCAAAGAGCTACGCATTGGAAAATTCAGGGCTATGTCGTGTAGATGAAGCACTAACAGGAGGCTTTAAAATTTTCTTTCTAGTGTCCTTCGTTTGGGAGAAAAATGCAAAGGTACAAGACAGCTTTTCCTTGCCAATATCTCTCTTTTGCAAAGAGCTGAGCATTGGAAAATTCAGGGCTATGTCGTGTAGATGATGGCCTAACAGGAGACTTTAAAATTTTCTTTCTAGTGTCCTTCGTTTGGGAGAAAAATGCAAAGGTACAAGACAGCTTTTCCTTGCCAATATCTCTCTTTTGCAAAGAGCTACGCATTGGAAAATTCAGGGCTATGTCGTGTAGATGATGGCCTTACAGGAGGCTTTAAAATTTTCTTTCTAGTGACCTTCGTTTGGGAGAAAAATGCAAAGGTACAAGACAGCTTTTCCTTGCCAATATCTCTCTTTTGCAAAGAGCTGCGCATTGGAAAATGCAGGGCTATGTCGTGTAGATGATAGCCTAACAGGAGGCTTTAAAATTTTCTTTCTAGTGTCCTTCGTTTGGGAGAAAAATGCAAAGGTACAAGACAGCTTTTCCTTGCCAATATCTCTCTTTTGCAAAGAGCTGCGCATTGGAAAATTCAGGGCTATGTCGTGTAGATGATGGCCTAACAGGAGGCTTTAAAATTATCTTTCTAGTGTCCTTCGTTTGGGAGAAAAATGCAAAGGTACAAGACAGTTTTTCCTTGCCAATATCTCTCTTTTGCAAAGAGCTACGCATTGGAAAATTAAGGGCTATGTCGTGTAGATGATGGCCTAACAGGAGGCTTTAAAATTTTCATTCTAGTGTCCTTCGTTTGGGAGAAAAATGCAAAGGTACAAGACAGCTTTTCCTTGCCAATATCTCTCTTTTGCAAAGAGCTACGCATTGGAAAATTCAGGGCTATGTCGTGTAGATGATGGCCTAACAGGAGGCTTTAAAATTATCTTTCTAGTGTCCTTCGTTTGGAAGAAAAATGCAAAGGTACAAGACAACTTTTCCTTGCCAATATCTCTCTTTTGCAAAGAGCTGCGCTTTGGAAAATTCAGGGCTATGTCGTGTAGATGATGGCCTAACAGGAGGCTTTAAAATTTTCTTTTTAGTGACCTTCGTTTGGGAGAAACATGCAAAGGTACAAGACAGCTTTTCCTTGCCAATATCTCTCTTTTGCAAAGAGCTGCGCATTGGAAAATTCAGGGCTATGTCGTGTAGATGATGGCCTAACAGGAGGCTTTAAAATTTTCTTTCTAGTGTCCTTAGTTTGGGAGAAAAATGCAAAGGTACAAGACAGCTTTTCCTTGCCAGTATCTCTCTTTTGCAAAGAGCTGCGCATTGGAAAATTCAGGGCTATGTCGTGTAGATGATGGCCTAACAGGAGGTTTTAAATTATCTTTCTAGTGTCCTTCGTTTGGGAGAAAAATGCAAAGGTACAAGACAGCTTTTCCTTGCCAATATCTCTCTTTTGCAAAGAGCTACGCATTGGAAAATTCAGGGCTATGTCGTGTAGATGATGGCCTAACAGGAGGCTTTAAAATTTTCTTTCTAGTGTCCTTCGTTTGGGAGAAAAATGCAAAGGTACAAGACAGCTTTTCCTTGCCAATATCTTTCTTTTTTGCAAAGAGCTGCGCATTGGAAAATTCAGGACTATGTCGTGTAGATGATGGCCTAACAGGAGGCTTTAAAATTTTCTTTCTAGTGTCCTTCGTTTGGGAGAAAAATGCAAAGGTACAAGACAGCTTTTCCTTGCCAATATCTCTCTTTTGCAAAGAGCTGCGCATTGGAAAATTCAGGACTATGTCGTGTAGATGATGGCCTAACAGGAGGCTCTAAAATTTTCTTTCTAGTGTCCTTCGTTTGGGAGAAAAATGCAAAGGTACAAGACAGCTTTTCCTTGCCAATATCTCTCTTTTGCAAAGAGCTACGCATTGGAAAATTCAGCTAGCTGTTTTTATAAAATCACTGAATCAAATCTAACTCTGATTACATCAGAGAAGGCCAGGTACCCTACACCATAACAGGGGGTTTGAAATTTTGACTTGTCTACTTAAAGATCACCAAAATCTGATAACAAGGTCAATTAGGTCCCTGGGTGGGATTGAACCACCAACCTTTTGGTTAATAGCCGCACATACTAACTGATTGCGCCACAGAGACACTTTGCAAAAGTCCATACTGACAAAGGCTAATAAGCATTCATCTAAAACGTTTCCTAGAAAAACTTTAAAAAGTCAATAATCTGGAGAGTTTTTGTAAGATGTTTCTTCCATCAACCAATGAAGAAACACATTGGTACTTTCCCATGATGAGTGAGTGCTTCAGGATCTCTTGAACTTACATGTGCAGCAGAGTACTGCAATGGAAGCATGCTGGGCCCATAACCCAGAGGTAGGCAGATTGAAACTATCCTCTGCTATATGCATTTTTTTTTTGTTAATTAAAGTAATCCAAAACTGGGATTGATATTTTGTCTCTTTTATTTTTACTTAAAGTACAATAACTTTTACCATTTTAATTTGTTTTAATAGTATATTGACAGTATTGTTTTCTTTCAAAAATCCACTTCATTTTCTTTACCCTATTATTAAAATGGTAATTGACAAAAACAAACTACATTGTCACCAGAAGAGCAATACAAAATGTACAAGTGATATATTAAAATCATCTTTCCAGCTTGAATTTCAATGATGCATTGGGTCAACAATTTTGTGAGAAACATCTTCACCCTTAAATAAAGATTTTCTTAATTCCTTACCTGTGTGCTAATTAGATATCACCTTGTTTTCACATTAAACAGACTTCCACATGAGAAAGCAGCAAGGATGCAGTGGCGTTAATGTTTCCTGGTGTCAACCTGTATTATTTCAGTAGACATTGAAATGAGGATACATCTTGCTGCCTTTCCAATGAAGCAAGTTTAATTTAGTAATAGGTGAAAAACCATCCCTACAAAGGTGTTAATCAGAGACTTGGCTTTGTGGACACTTTTCAGAGAACAAATTTGTTAGCATAAAAATAAAGCCAGAAAATAAAGAGCTGTTTAATCACTCAATTGGATTTTTCTGCCAGCATATTTTTTTTCTCTGCAACCCACTGCTAAATTGTGCTTCCTAGCTGTTTTTATAAAATCACTGAATCAAATCTAACTCTGATTACATCAGAGAAGGCCAGGTACCCTACACCATAACAGGGGGTTTGAAATTTTAACTTGTCTACTTAAAGATCACCAAAATCTGATAACAAGGTCAATTAGGTCCCTGGGTGGGATTGAACCACCAACCTTTTGGTTAATAGCCGTACACACTAACTGATTGCGCCACAGAGACACTTTGCAAAAAGTCCATACTGACAAAGGCTAATAAGCATTCATCTAAAACGTTTCCTAGAAAAACTTTAAAAAGTCAATAATCTGGAGAGTTTTTGTAAGATGTTTCTTCCATCAACCAACGAAGAAACACATTGGTACTTTCCCATGATGAGTGAGTGCTTCAGGATCTCTTGAACTTACATGTGCAGCAGAGTACAGCAATGGAAGCATGCTGGGCTCATAACCGAGAGGTAGGCAGATTGAAACTATCCTCTGCTATATGCATTTTTTTTTTGTTAATTAAAGTAATCCAAAACTGGGATTGATATTTTGTCTCTTTTATTTTTACTTAAAGTACAATAACTTTTACCATTTTAATTTGTTTTAATAGTATATTGACAGTATTGTTTTCTTTCAAAAATCCACTTCATTTTCTTTACCCTATTATTAAAATGGTAATTGACAAAAACAAACTACATTGTCACCAGAAGAGCAATACAAAATGTACAAGTGATATATTAAAATCATCTTTCCAGCTTGAATTTTAATGTTGCATTGGGTCAACAATTTTGTGAGAAACATCTTCACCCTTAAATAAAGATTTTCTTAATTCCTTACCTGTGTGCTAATTAGATATCACCTTGTTTTCACATTAAACAGACTTCCACATGAGAAAGCAGCAAGGATGCAGTGGCGTTAATGTTTCCTGGTGTCAACTTGTATTATTTCAGTAGACATTGAAATGAGGATGCATCTTGCTGCCTTTCCAATGAAGCAAGTTTAATTTAGTAATAGGTGATAAACCATCCTTACAAAGGTGTTAATCAGAGACTTGGCTTTGTGGACACTTTTCAGAGAACAAATTTGTTAGCATAAAAATAAAGCCAGAAAATGAAGAGCTGTTTAATCACTCGATTGGATTTTTCTGCCAGCATATTTTTTTTCTCTGCAACCCACTGCTAAATTGTGCTTCCTAGCTGTTTTTTATAAAATCACTGAATCAAATCTAACTCTGATTACATTAGAGAAGGCCATGTACCCTACACCATAAGAGGAGGTTTGAAATTTTGACTTGTCTCCTTAAATATCACCAAAATCTGATCACAAGGTTAATTACGTCCCTGGGTGGGATTGAACCACCAACATTTTGGTTAATAGCCAAACACACTAACCGATTGCGCCACAGAGACACTTTGCAAAAGTCCATACTGACAAAGGCTAATAAGCATTCATCTAAAACGTTTCCTAGAAAAACTTTAAAAAGTCAATAATCTGGAGAGTTTTTGTAAGATGTTTCTTCCATCAACCAACGAAGAAACACATTGGTACTTTCCCATGATGAGTGAGTGCTTCAGGATCTCTTGCACTTACATGTGCAGCAGAGTACTGCAATGGAAGCATGCTGGGCCCATAACCCAGAGGTAGGCAGATTGAAACTATCCTCTGCTATATGCATTTTTTTTGTTAATTAAAGTAATCCAAAACTGGGATTGATATTTTGTCTCTTTTATTTTTACTTAAAGTACAATAACTTTTACCATTTTAATTTGTTTTAATAGTATATTGACAGTATTGTTTTCTTTCAAAAATCCACTTCATTTTCTTTACCCTATTATTAAAATGGTAATTGACAAAAACAAACTACATTGTCACCAGAAGAGCAATACAAAATGTACAAGTGATATATTAAAATCATCTTTCCAGCTTGAATTTCAATGATGCATTGGGTCAACAATTTTGTGAGAAACATCTTCACCCTTAAATAAAGATTTTCTTAATTCCTTACCTGTGTGCTAATTAGATATCACCTTGTTTTCACATTAAACAGACTTCCACATGAGAAAGCAGCAAGGATGCAGTGGCGTTAATGTTTCCTGGTGTCAACCTGTATTATTTCAGTAGACATTGAAATGAGGATACATCTTGCTGCCTTTCCAATGAAGCAAGTTTAATTTAGTAATAGGTGAAAAACCATCCCTACAAAGGTGTTAATCAGAGACTTGGCTTTGTGGACACTTTTCAGAGAACAAATTTGTTAGCATAAAAATAAAGCCAGAAAATGAAGAGCTGTTTAATCACGCAATTTGATTTTTTTGCCAGCATATTTCTTTTTCTCTGCAACCCACTGCTAAATTGTGCTTCCTAGATGTTTTTATAAAATCACTGAATCAAATCTAACTCTGATTACATCAGAGAAGGCCAGGTACCCTACACCATAACAGGGGGTATGAAATTTGACTTGTCTACTTAAAGATCACCAAAATCTGATAACAAGGTCAATTACGTCCCTGGGTGGGATTGAACCACCAACCTTTTGGTTAATAGCCGTACACACTAACTGATTGCGCCACAGAGACACTTTGCAAAAGTACATACTGACAAATGCTAATAAGCATTCATCTAAAACGTTTCCTAGAAAAACTTAAAAAAGTCAATAATCTGGAGAGTTTTTGTAAGATGTTTCTTCTATCAACCAACGAAGAAACACATTGGTACTTTCCCATGATGAGTGAGTGCTTCAGGATCTCTTGCACTTACATGTGCAGCAGAGTACAGCAATG
The DNA here is from genome assembly GCF_028390025.1 of Pseudophryne corroboree. NCBI lineage: Eukaryota > Metazoa > Chordata > Amphibia > Anura > Myobatrachidae > Pseudophryne > Pseudophryne corroboree. Next base: position 34,874 of record NW_026968563.1, read on the forward strand.
GAAGCATGCTGGGCCCATAACCCAGAGGTAGGCAGGTTGAAACTATCCTCTGCTATATGCATTTTTTTGTTTGTTAATTAAAGTAATCCAAAACTGGGATTGATATTTTGGCTCTTTTATTTTTACTTAAAGTACAATAACTTTTACCATTTTAATTTGTTTTAATAGTATATTGACAGTATTGTTTTCTTTCAAAAATCCACTTAATTTTCTTTACCCTATTATTAAAATGGTAATTGACAAAAACAAACTACATTGTCACCAGAAGAGCAATACAAAATGTACAAGTGATATATTAAAATCATATTTCCAGCTTGAATTTCAATGATGCATTGTGGCAACGATTTTGTGAGAAACATCTTCACCCTTAAATAAAGATTTTCTTAATTCCTTACCTGTGTGCTAATTAGATATCACCTTGTTTTCATATAAAACAGACTTCCACATGAGAAAGCAGCAAGGATGCAGTTTCGTTAATGTTTCCTGGTGTCAACTTGTATTATTTTAGTAGACATTGAAATGAGGATGCATCTTGCTGCCTTTCCAATGAAGCAAGTTTAATTTAGTAATAGGTGAAAAACCATCCTTACAAAGGTGTTAATCAGAGACTTGGCTTTGTGGACACTTTTCAGAGAACAAATTTGTTAGCATAAAAATAAAGCCAGAAAATGAAGAGCTGTTTAATCACTCAATTGGATTTTTCTGCCAGCATATTTTTTTTCTCTGCAACCCACTGCTAAATTGTGCTTCCTAGCGGTTTTTATAAAATCACTGAATCAAATCTAACTCTGATTACATCAGAGAAGGCCAGGTACCCTACACCATAACAGGGGGTTTGAAATTTTGACTTGTCTACTTAAAGATCACCAAAATCTGATAACAAGGTCAATTAGGTCCCTGGATGGGATTGAACCACCAACCTTATGGTTAATAGCCGTACATACTAACTGATTGCGCCACAGAGACACTTTGCAAAAGTCCATACTGACAAATGCTAATAAGCATTCATCTAAAACGTTTCCTAGAAAAACTTTAAAAAGTCAATAATCTGGAGAGTTTTTGTAAGATGTTTCTTCTATCAACCAACGAAGAAACACATTGGTACTTTCCCATGATGAGTGAGTGCTTCAGGATCTCTTGCACTTACATGTGCAGCAGAGTACAGCAATGGAAGCATGCTGGGCCCATAACCCAGAGGTAGGCAGATTGAAACTATCCTCTGCTATATGCATTTTTTTGTTTGTTAATTAAAGTAATCCAAAACTGGGATTGATATTTTGGCTCTTTTATTTTTACTTAAAGTACAATAACTTTTACCATTTTAATTTGTTTTAATAGTATATTGACAGTATTGTTTTCTTTCAAAAATCCACTTAATTTTCTGTACCCTATTATTAAAATGGTAATTGACAAAAACAAACTACATTGTCACCAGAAGAGCAATACAAAATGTACAAGTGATATATTAAAATCATCTTTCCAGCTTGAATTTCAATGATGCATTGGGGCAACGATTTTGTGAGAAACATCTTCACCCTTAAATAAAGATTTTCTTAATTCCTTACCTGTGTGCTAATTAGATATCACCTTGTTTTCACATTAAACAGACTTCCACATGAGAAAGCAGCAAGGATGCAGTGGCGTTAATGTTTCCTGGTGTCAACCTGTATTATTTCAGTAGACATTGAAATGAGGATGCATCTTGCTGCCTTTCCAATGAAGCAAGTTTAATTTAGTAATAGGTGAAAAACCATCCTTACAAAGGTGTTAATCAGAGACTTGGCTTTGTGGACACTTTTCAGAGAACAAATTTGTTAGCATAAAAATAAAGCCAGAAAATAAAGAGCTGTTTAATCACTCAATTGGATTTTTCTGCCAGCATATTTTTTTTCTCTGCAACCCACTGCTAAATTGTGCTTCCTAGCTGTTTTTATAAAATCACTGAATCAAATCTAACTCTGATTACATCAGAGAAGGCCAGGTACCCTACACCATAACAGGGGGTTTGAAATTTTGACTTGTCTACTTAAAGATCACCAAAATCTGATAACAAGGTCAATTAGGTCCCTGGGTGGGATTGAACCACCAACCTTTTGGTTAATAGCCATACACACTAACTGATTGCGCCACAGAGACACTTTGCAAAAAGTCCATACTGACAAAGGCTAATAAGCATTCATCTAAAACGTTTCCTAGAAAAACTTTAAAAAGTCAATAATCTGGAGAGTTTTTGTAAAATGTTTCTTCCATCAACCAATGAAGAAACACATTGGTACTTTCCCATGATGAGTGAGTGCTTCAGGATCTCTTGAACTTACATGTGCAGCAGAGTACTGCAATGGAAGCATGCTGGGCTCATAACCGAGAGGTAGGCAGATTGAAACTATCCTCTGCTATATGCATTTTTTTTTTGTTAATTAAAGTAATCCAAAACTGGGATTGATATTTTGTCTCTTTTATTTTTACTTAAAGTACAATAACTTTTACCATTTTAATTTGTTTTAATAGTATATTGACAGTATTGTTTTCTTTCAAAAATCCACTTCATTTTCTTTACCCTATTATTAAAATGGTAATTGACAAAAACAAACTACATTGTCACCAGAAGAGCAATACAAAATGTACAAGTGATATATTAAAATCATCTTTCCAGCTTGAATTTCAATGATGCATTGGGTCAACAATTTTGTGAGAAACATCTTCACCCTTAAATAAAGATTTTCTTAATTCCTTACCTGTGTGCTAATTAGATATCACCTTGTTTTCACATTAAACAGACTTCCACATGAGAAAGCAGCAAGGATGCAGTGGCGTTAATGTTTCCTGGTGTCAACCTGTATTATTTCAGTAGACATTGAAATGAGGATACATCTTGCTGCCTTTCCAATGAAGCAAGTTTAATTTAGTAATAGGTGAAAAACCATCCCTACAAAGGTGTTAATCAGAGACTTGGCTTTGTGGACACTTTTCAGAGAACAAATTTGTTAGCATAAAAATAAAGCCAGAAAATGAAGAGCTGTTTAATCACGCAATTTGATTTTTTTGCCAGCATATTTCTTTTTCTCTGCAACCCACTGCTAAATTGTGCTTCCTAGATGTTTTTATAAAATCACTGAATCAAATCTAACTCTGATTACATCAGAGAAGGCCAGGTACCCTACACCATAACAGGGGGTATGAAATTTGACTTGTCTACTTAAAGATCACCAAAATCTGATAACAAGGTCAATTACGTCCCTGGGTGGGATTGAACCACCAACCTTTTGGTTAATAGCCGTACACACTAACTGATTGCGCCACAGAGACACTTTGCAAAAGTACATACTGACAAATGCTAATAAGCATTCATCTAAAACGTTTCCTAGAAAAACTTAAAAAAGTCAATAATCTGGAGAGTTTTTGTAAGATGTTTCTTCTATCAACCAACGAAGAAACACATTGGTACTTTCCCATGATGAGTGAGTGCTTCAGGATCTCTTGCACTTACATGTGCAGCAGAGTACAGCAATGGAAGCATGCTGGGCCCATAACCCAGAGGTAGGCAGGTTGAAACTATCCTCTGCTATATGCATTTTTTTGTTTGTTAATTAAAGTAATCCAAAACTGGGATTGATATTTTGGCTCTTTTATTTTTACTTAAAGTACAATAACTTTTACCATTTTAATTTGTTTTAATAGTATATTGACAGTATTGTTTTCTTTCAAAAATCCACTTAATTTTCTTTACCCTATTATTAAAATGGTAATTGACAAAAACAAACTACATTGTCACCAGAAGAGCAATACAAAATGTACAAGTGATATATTAAAATCATATTTCCAGCTTGAATTTCAATGATGCATTGTGGCAACGATTTTGTGAGAAACATCTTCACCCTTAAATAAAGATTTTCTTAATTCCTTACCTGTGTGCTAATTAGATATCACCTTGTTTTCATATAAAACAGACTTCCACATGAGAAAGCAGCAAGGATGCAGTTTCGTTAATGTTTCCTGGTGTCAACTTGTATTATTTTAGTAGACATTGAAATGAGGATGCATCTTGCTGCCTTTCCAATGAAGCAAGTTTAATTTAGTAATAGGTGAAAAACCATCCTTACAAAGGTGTTAATCAGAGACTTGGCTTTGTGGACACTTTTCAGAGAACAAATTTGTTAGCATAAAAATAAAGCCAGAAAATGAAGAGCTGTTTAATCACTCAATTGGATTTTTCTGCCAGCATATTTTTTTTCTCTGCAACCCACTGCTAAATTGTGCTTCCTAGCTGTTTTTATAAAATCACTGAATCAAATCTAACTCTGATTACATCAGAGAAGGCCAGGTACCCTACACCATAACAGGGGGTTTGAAATTTTGACTTGTCTACTTAAAGATCACCAAAATCTGATAACAAGGTCAATTAGGTCCCTGGATGGGATTGAACCACCAACCTTATGGTTAATAGCCGTACATACTAACTGATTGCGCCACAGAGACACTTTGCAAAAGTCCATACTGACAAATGCTAATAAGCATTCATCTAAAACGTTTCCTAGAAAAACTTTAAAAAGTCAATAATCTGGAGAGTTTTTGTAAGATGTTTCTTCTATCAACCAACGAAGAAACACATTGGTACTTTCCCATGATGAGTGAGTGCTTCAGGATCTCTTGCACTTACATGTGCAGCAGAGTACAGCAATGGAAGCATGCTGGGCCCATAACCCAGAGGTAGGCAGATTGAAACTATCCTCTGCTATATGCATTTTTTTGTTTGTTAATTAAAGTAATCCAAAACTGGGATTGATATTTTGGCTCTTTTATTTTTACTTAAAGTACAATAACTTTTACCATTTTAATTTGTTTTAATAGTATATTGACAGTATTGTTTTCTTTCAAAAATCCACTTAATTTTCTTTACCCTATTATTAAAATGGTAATTGACAAAAACAAACTACATTGTCACCAGAAGAGCAATACAAAATGTACAAGTGATATATTAAAATCATCTTTCCAGCTTGAATTTCAATGATGCATTGGGGCAACGATTTTGTGAGAAACATCTTCACCCTTAAATAAAGATTTTCTTAATTCCTTACCTGTGTGCTAATTAGATATCACCTTGTTTTCACATTAAACAGACTTCCACATGAGAAAGCAGCAAGGATGCAGTGGCGTTAATGTTTCCTGGTGTCAACCTGTATTATTTCAGTAGACATTGAAATGAGGATGCATCTTGCTGCCTTTCCAATGAAGCAAGTTTAATTTAGTAATAGGTGAAAAACCATCCTTACAAAGGTGTTAATCAGAGACTTGGCTTTGTGGACACTTTTCAGAGAACAAATTTGTTAGCATAAAAATAAAGCCAGAAAATAAAGAGCTGTTTAATCACTCAATTGGATTTTTCTGCCAGCATATTTTTTTTCTCTGCAACCCACTGCTAAATTGTGCTTCCTAGCTGTTTTTATAAAATCACTGAATCAAATCTAACTCTGATTACATCAGAGAAGGCCATGTACCCTACACCATAAGAGGAGGTTTGAAATTTTGACTTGTCTCCTTAAATATCACCAAAATCTGATCACAAGGTTAATTACGTCCCTGGGTGGGATTGAACCACCAACATTTTGGTTAATAGCCAAACACACTAACCGATTGCGCCACAGAGACACTTTGCAAAATTCCATACTGACAAAGGCTAATAAGCATTCATCTAAAACGTTTCCTAGAAAAACTTTAAAAAGTCAATAATCTGGAGAGTTTTTGTAAGATGTTTCTTCCATCAACCAACGAAGAAACACATTGGTACTTTCCCATGATGAGTGAGTGCTTCAGGATCTCTTGCACTTACATGTGCAGCAGAGTACTGCAATGGAAGCATGCTGGGCCCATAACCCAGAGGTAGGCAGATTGAAACTATCCTCTGCTATATGCATTTTTTTTGTTAATTAAAGTAATCCAAAACTGGGATTGATATTTTGTCTCTTTTATTTTTACTTAAAGTACAATAACTTTTACCATTTTAATTTGTTTTAATAGTATATTGACAGTATTGTTTTCTTTCAAAAATCCACTTCATTTTCTTTACCCTATTATTAAAATGGTAATTGACAAAAACAAACTACATTGTCACCAGAAGAGCAATACAAAATGTACAAGTGATATATTAAAATCATCTTTCCAGCTTGAATTTCAATGATGCATTGGGTCAACAATTTTGTGAGAAATATCTTCACCCTTAAATAAAGATTTTCTTAATTCCTTACCTGTGTGCTAATTAGATATCACCTTGTTTTCACATTAAACAGACTTCCACATGAGAAAGCAGCAAGGATGCAGTGGCGTTAATGTTTCCTGGTGTCAACCTGTATTATTTCAGTAGACATTGAAATGAGGATACATCTTGCTGCCTTTCCAATGAAGCAAGTTTAATTTAGTAATAGGTGAAAAACCATCCCTACAAAGGTGTTAATCAGAGACTTGGCTTTGTGGACACTTTTCAGAGAACAAATTTGTTAGCATAAAAATAAAGCCAGAAAATGAAGAGCTCTTTAATCACGCAATTTGATTTTTTTGCCAGCATATTTCTTTTTCTCTGCAACCCACTGCTAAATTGTGCTTCCTAGATGTTTTTTATAAAATCACTGAATCAAATCTAACTCTGATTACATCAGAGAAGGCCAGGTACCCTACACCATAACAGGGGGTTTGAAATTTTGACTTGTCTACTTAAAGATCACCAAAATCTGATAACAAGGTCAATTAGGTCCCTGGATGGGATTGAACCACCAACCTTATGGTTAATAGCCGTACATACTAACTGATTGCGCCACAGAGACACTTTGCAAAAGTCCATACTGACAAAGGCTAATAAGCATTCATCTAAAACGTTTCCTAGAAAAACTTTAAAAAGTCAATAATCTGGAGAGTTTTTGTAAGATGTTTCTTCCATCAACCAACGAAGAAACACATTGGTACTTTCCCATGATGAGTGAGTGCTTCAGGATCTCTTGCACTTACATGTGCAGCAGAGTACTGCAATGGAAGCATGCTGGGCCCATAACCCAGAGGTAGGCAGATTGAAACTATCCTCTGCTATATGCATTTTTTTTGTTAATTAAAGTAATCCAAAACTGGGATTGATATTTTGTCTCTTTTATTTTTACTTAAAGTACAATAACTTTTACCATTTTAATTTGTTTTAATAGTATATTGACAGTATTGTTTTCTTTCAAAAATCCACTTCATTTTCTTTACCCTATTATTAAAATGGTAATTGACAAAAACAAACTACATTGTCACCAGAAGAGCAATACAAAATGTACAAGTGATATATTAAAATCATATTTCCAGCTTGAATTTCAATGATGCATTGGGGCAACGATTTTGTGAGAAACATCTTCACCCTTAAATAAAGATTTTCTTAATTCCTTACCTGTGTGCTAATTAGATATCACCTTGTTTTCATATTAAACAGACTTCCACATGAGAAAGCAGCAAGGATGCAGTGGCGTTAATGTTTCCTGGTGTCAACTTGTATTATTTCAGTAGACATTGAAATGAGGATGCATCTTGCTGCCTTTCCAATAAAGCAAGTTTAATTTAGTAATAGGTGAAAAACCATCCTTACAAAGGTGTTAATCAGAGACTTGGCTTTGTGGACACTTTTCAGAGAACAAATTTGTTAGCATAAAAATAAAGCCAGAAAATGAAGAGCTGTTTAATCACTCAATTGGATTTTTCTGCCAGCATATTTTTTTTCTCTGCAACCCACTGCTAAATTGTGCTTCCTAGCTGTTTTTATAAAATCACTGAATCAAATCTAACTCTGATTACATCAGAGAAGGCCAGGTACCCTACACCATAACAGGGGGTTTGAAATTTTGACTTGTCTACTTAAAGATCACCAAAATCTGATAACAAGGTCAATTAGGTCCCTGGGTGGGATTGAACCACCAACCTTATGGTTAATAGCCATACATACTAACTGATTGCGCCACAGAAACACTTTGCAAAAGTCCATACTGACAAAGGCTAATAAGCATTCATCTAAAACGTTTCCTAGAAAAACTTTAAAAAGTCAATAATCTGGAGAGTTTTTGTAAGATGTTTCTTCCATCAACCAACGAAGAAACACATTGGTACTTTCCCATGATGAGTGAGTGCTTCAGGATCTCTTGCACTTACATGTGCAGCAGAGTACTGCAATGGAAGCATGCTGGGCCCATAACCCAGAGGTAGGCAGATTGAAACTATCCTCTGCTATATGCATTTTTTTGTTTGTTAATTAAAGTAATCCAAAACTGGGATTGATATTTTGTCTCTTTTATTTTTACTTTAAGTACAATAACTTTTACCATTTTAATTTGTTTTAATAGTATATTGACAGTATTGTTTTCTTTCAAAAATCCACTTCATTTTCTTTACCCTATTATTAAAATGGTAATTGACAAAAACAAACTACATTGTCACCAGAAGAGCAATACAAAATGTACAAGTGATATATTAAAATCATCTTTCCAGCTTGAATTTCAATGATGCATTGGGGCAACGATTTTGTGAGAAACATCTTCACCCTTAAATAAAGATTTTCTTAATTCCTTACCTGTGTGCTAATTAGATATCACCTTGTTTTCACATTAAACAGACTTCCACATGAGAAAGCAGCAAGGATGCAGTGGCGTTAATGTTTCCTGGTGTCAACCTGTATTATTTCAGTAGACATTGAAATGAGGATACATCTTGCTGCCTTTCCAATGAAGCAAGTTTAATTTAGTAATAGGTGAAAAACCATCCCTACAAAGGTGTTAATCAGAGACTTGGCTTTGTGGACACTTTTCAGAGAACAAATTTGTTAGCATAAAAATAAAGCCAGAAAATGAAGAGCTGTTTAATCACGCAATTTGGTTTTTTTGCCAGCATATTTCTTTTTCTCTTCAACCCACTCCTAAATTGTGCTTCCTAGATGTTTTTATAAAATCACTGAATCAAATCTAACTCTGATTACATCAGAGAAGGCCAGGTACCCTACACCATAACAGGGGGTATGAAATTTGACTTGTCTACTTAAAGATCACCAAAATCTGATAACAATGTCAATTACGTCCCTGGGTGGGATTGAACCACCAACCTTTTGGTTAATAGCCGTACACACTAACTGATTGCGCCACAGAGACACTTTGCAAAAGTACATACTGACAAATGCTAATAAGCATTCATCTAAAACGTTTCCTAGAAAAACTTAAAAAAGTCAATAATCTGGAGAGTTCTTGTAAGATGTTTCTTCTATCAACCAACGAAGAAACACATTGGTACTTTCCCATGATGAGTGAGTGCTTCAGGATCTCTTGCACTTACATGTGCAGCAGAGTACAGCAATGGAAGCATGCTGGGCCCATAACCCAGAGGTAGGCAGGTTGAAACTATCCTCTGCTATATGCATTTTTTTGTTTGTTAATTAAAGTAATCCAAAACTGGGATTGATATTTTGGCTCTTTTATTTTTACTTAAAGTACAATAACTTTTACCATTTTAATTTGTTTTAATAGTATATTGACAGTATTGTTTTCTTTCAAAAATCCACTTCATTTTCTTTACCCTATTATTAAAATGGTAATTGACAAAAACAAACTACATTGTCACCAGAAGAGCAATACAAAATGTACAAGTGATATATTAAAATCATATTTCCAGCTTGAATTTCAATGATGCATTGGGGCAACGATTTTGTGAGAAACATCTTCACCCTTAAATAAAGATTTTCTTAATTCCTTACCTGTGTGCTAATTAGATATCACCTTGTTTTCATATAAAACAGACTTCCACATGAGAAAGCAGCAAGGATGCAGTGGCGTTAATGTTTCCTGGTGTCAACTTGTATTATTTTAGTAGACATTGAAATGAGGATGCATCTTGCTGCCTTTCCAATGAAGCAAGTTTAATTTAGTAATAGGTGAAAAACCATCCTTACAAAGGTGTTAATCAGAGACTTGGCTTTGTGGACACTTTTCAGAGAACAAATTTGTTAGCATAAAAATAAAGCCAGAAAATGAAGAGCTGTTTAATCACTCAATTGGATTTTTCTGCCAGCATATTTTTTTTCTCTGCAACCCACTGCTAAATTGTGCTTCCTAGCTGTTTTTATAAAATCACTGAATCAAATCTAACTCTGATTACATCAGAGAAGGCCAGGTACCCTACACCATAACAGGGTGTTTGAAATTTTGACTTGTCTACTTAAAGATCACCAAAATCTGATAACAAGGTCAATTAGGTCCCTGGATGGGATTGAACCACCAGCCTTATGGTTAATAGCCGTACATACTAACTGATTGCGCCACAGAGACACTTTGCAAAAGTCCATACTGACAAAGGCTAATAAGCATTCATCTAAAACGTTTCCTAGAAAAACTTTAAAAAGTCAATAATCTGGAGAGTTTTTGTAAGATGTTTCTTCCATCAACCAACGAAGAAACACATTGGTACTTTCCCATGATGAGTGAGTGCTTCAGGATCTCTTGCACTTACATGTGCAGCAGAGTACTGCAATGGAAGCATGCTGGGCCCATAACCCAGAGGTAGGCAGATTGAAACTATCCTCTGCTATATGCATTTTTTTTGTTAATTAAAGTAATCCAAAACTGGGATTGATATTTTGTCTCTTTTATTTTTACTTAAAGTACAATAACTTTTACCATTTTAATTTGTTTTAATAGTATATTGACAGTATTGTTTTCTTTCAAAAATCCAATTCATTTTCTTTACCCTATTATTAAAATGGTAATTGACAAAAACAAACTACATTGTCACCAGAAGAGCAATACAAAATGTACAAGTGATATATTAAAATCATATTTCCAGCTTGAATTTCAATGATGCATTGGGGCAACGATTTTGTGAGAAACATCTTCACCCTTAAATAAAGATTTTCTTAATTCCTTACCTGTGTGCTAATTAGATATCACCTTGTTTTCATATTAAACAGACTTCCACATGAGAAAGCAGCAAGGATGCAGTGGCGTTAATGTTTCCTGGTGTCAACTTGTATTATTTCAGTAGACATTGAAATGAGGATGCATCTTGCTGCCTTTCCAATGAAGCAAGTTTAATTTAGTAATAGGTGAAAAACCATCCTTACAAAGGTGTTAATCAGAGACTTGGCTTTGTGGACACTTTTCAGAGAACAAATTTGTTAGCATAAAAATAAAGCCAGAAAATGAAGAGCTGTTTAATCACTCAATTGGATTTTTCTGCCAGCATATTTTTTTTCTCTGCAACCCACTGCTAAATTGTGCTTCCTAGCTGTTTTTATAAAATCACTGAATCAAATCTAACTCTGATTACATCAGAGAAGGCCAGGTACCCTACACCATAACAGGGGGTTTGAAATTTTGACTTGTCTACTTAAAGATCACCAAAATCTGATAACAAGGTCAATTAGGTCCCTGGGTGGGATTGAACCACCAACCTTATGGTTAATAGCCGTACATACTAACTGATTGCGCCACAGAAACACTTTGCAAAAGTCCATACTGACAAAGGCTAATAAGCATTCATCTAAAACGTTTCCTAGAAAAACTTTAAAAAGTCAATAATCTGGAGAGTTTTTGTAAGATGTTTCTTCCATCAACCAACGAAGAAACACATTGGTACTTTCCCATGATGAGTGAGTGCTTCAGGATCTCTTGCACTTACATGTGCAGCAGAGTACTGTAATGGAAGCATGCTGGGCCCATAACCCAGAGGTAGGCAGATTGAAACTATCCTCTGCTATATGCATTTTTTTGTTTGTTAATTAAAGTAATCCAAAACTGGGATTGATATTTTGGCTCTTTTATTTTTACTTAAAGTACAATAACTTTTACCATTTTAATTTGTTTTAATAGTATATTGACAGTATTGTTTTCTTTCAAAAATCCACTTAATTTTCTTTACCCTATTATTAAAATGGTAATTGACAAAAACAAACTACATTGTCACCAGAAGAGCAATACAAAATGTACAAGTGATATATTAAAATCATCTTTCCAGCTTGAATTTCAATGATGCATTGGGGCAACGATTTTGTGAGAAACATCTTCACCCTTAAATAAAGATTTTCTTAATTCCTTACCTGTGTGCTAATTAGATATCACCTTGTTTTCACATTAAACAGACTTCCACATGAGAAAGCAGCAAGGATGCAGTGGCGTTAATGTTTCCTGGTGTCAACCTGTATTATTTCAGTAGACATTGAAATGAGGATGCATCTTGCTGCCTTTCCAATGAAGCAAGTTTAATTTAGTAATAGGTGAAAAACCATCCTTACAAAGGTGTTAATCAGAGACTTGGCTTTGTGGACACTTTTCAGAGAACAAATTTGTTAGCATAAAAATAAAGCCAGAAAATAAAGAGCTGTTTAATCACTCAATTGGATTTTTCTGCCAGCATATTTTTTTTCTCTGCAACCCACTGCTAAATTGTGCTTCCTAGCTGTTTTTATAAAATCACTGAATCAAATCTAACTCTGATTACATCAGAGAAGGCCAGGTACCCTACACCATAACAGGGGGTTTGAAATTTTGACTTGTCTACTTAAAGATCACCAAAATCTGATAACAAGGTCAATTAGGTCCCTGGGTGGGATTGAACCACCAACCTTTTGGTTAATAGCCGTACACACTAACTGATTGCGCCACAGAGACACTTTGCAAAAAGTCCATACTGACAAAGGCTAATAAGCATTCATCTAAAACGTTTCCTAGAAAAACTTTAAAAAGTCAATAATCTGGAGAGTTTTTGTAAGATGTTTCTTCCATCAACCAACGAAGAAACACATTGGTACTTTCCCATGATGAGTGAGTGCTTCAGGATCTCTTGAACTTACATGTGCAGCAGAGTACTGCAATGGAAGCATGCTGGGCCCATAACCGAGAGGTAGGCAGATTGAAACTATCCTCTGCTATATGCATTTTTTTTTTTTGTTAATTAAAGTAATCCAAAACTGGGATTGATATTTTGTCTCTTTTATTTTTACTTAAAGTACAATAACTTTTACCATTTTAATTTGTTTTAATAGTATATTGACAGTATTGTTTTCTTTCAAAAATCCACTTCATTTTCTTTACCCTATTATTAAAATGGTAATTGACAAAAACAAACTACATTGTCACCAGAAGAGCAATACAAAATGTACAAGTGATATATTAAAATCATCTTTCCAGCTTGAATTTCAATGTTGCATTGGGTCAACAATTTTGTGAGAAACATCTTCACCCTTAAATAAAGATTTTCTTAATTCCTTACCTGTGTGCTAATTAGATATCACCTTGTTTTCACATTAAACAGACTTCCACATGAGAAAGCAGCAAGGATGCAGTGGCGTTAATGTTTCCTGGTGTCAACTTGTATTATTTCAGTAGACATTGAAATGAGGATGCATCTTGCTGCCTTTCCAATGAAGCAAGTTTAATTTAGTAATAGGTGATAAACCATCCTTACAAAGGTGTTAATCAGAGACTTGGCTTTGTGGACACTTTTCAGAGAACAAATTTGTTAGCATAAAAATAAAGCCAGAAAATGAAGAGCTGTTTAATCACTCGATTGGATTTTTCTGCCAGCATATTTTTTTTCTCTGCAACCCACTGCTAAATTGTGCTTCCTAGCTGTTTTTTATAAAATCACTGAATCAAATCTAACTCTGATTACATCAGAGAAGGCCAGGTACCCTACACCATAAGAGGAGGTTTGAAATTTTGACTTGTCTACTTAAATATCACCAAAATTTGATCACAAGGTTAATTACATCCCTGGGTGAGATTGAACCACCAACCTTTTGGTTAATAGCCAAACACACTAACCGATTGCGCCACAGAGACACTTTGCAAAAGTCCATACTGACAAAGGCTAATAAGCATTCATCTAAAACGTTTCCTAGAAAAACTTTAAAAAGTCAATAATCTGGAGAGTTTTTGTAAGATGTTTCTTCCATCAACCAACGAAGAAACACATTGGTACTTTCCCATGATGAGTGAGTGCTTCAGGATCTCTTGCACTTACATGTGCAGCAGAATACTGCAATGGAAGCATGCTGGGCCCATAACCCAGAGGTAGGCAGATTGAAACTATCCTCTGCTATATGCATTTTTTTTGTTAATTAAAGTAATCCAAAACTGGGATTGATATTTTGTCTCTTTTATTTTTACTTAAAGTACAATAACTTTTACCATTTTAATTTGTTTTAATAGTATATTGACAGTATTGTTTTCTTTCAAAAATCCACTTCATTTTCTTTACCCTATTATTAAAATGGTAATTGACAAAAACAAACTACATTGTCACCAGAAGAGCAATACAAAATGTACAAGTGATATATTAAAATCATCTTTCCAGCTTGAATTTCAATGATGCATTGGGTCAACAATTTTGTGAGAAACATCTTCACCCTTAAATAAAGATTTTCTTAATTCCTTACCTGTGTGCTAATTAGATATCACCTTGTTTTCACATTAAACAGACTTCCACATGAGAAAGCAGCAAGGATGCAGTGGCGTTAATGTTTCCTGGTGTCAACCTGTATTATTTCAGTAGACATTGAAATGAGGATACATCTTGCTGCCTTTCCAATGAAGCAAGTTTAATTTAGTAATAGGTGAAAAACCATCCCTACAAAGGTGTTAATCAGAGACTTGGCTTTGTGGACACTTTTCAGAGAACAAATTTGTTAGCATAAAAATAAAGCCAGAAAATGAAGAGCTGTTTAATCACGCAATTTGATTTTTTTGCCAGCATATTTCTTTTTCTCTGCAACCCACTGCTAAATTGTGCTTCCTAGATGTTTTTATAAAATCACTGAATCAAATCTAACTCTGATTACATCAGAGAAGGCCAGGTACCCTACACCATAACAGGGGGTATGAAATTTGACTTGTCTACTTAAAGATCACCAAAATCTGATAACAAGGTCAATTACGTCCCTGGGTGGGATTGAACCACCAACCTTTTGGTTAATAGCCGTACACACTAACTGATTGCGCCACAGAGACACTTTGCAAAAGTACATACTGACAAATGCTAATAAGCATTCATCTAAAACGTTTCCTAGAAAAACTTAAAAAAGTCAATAATCTGGAGAGTTCTTGTAAGATGTTTCTTCTATCAACCAACGAAGAAACACATTGGTACTTTCCCATGATGAGTGAGTGCTTCAGGATCTCTTGCACTTACATGTGCAGCAGAGTACAGCAATGGAAGCATGCTGGGCCCATAACCCAGAGGTAGGCAGGTTGAAACTATCCTCTGCTATATGCATTTTTTTGTTTGTTAATTAAAGTAATCCAAAACTGGGATTGATATTTTGGCTCTTTTATTTTTACTTAAAGTACAATAACTTTTACCATTTTAATTTGTTTTAATAGTATATTGACAGTATTGTTTTCTTTCAAAAATCCACTTCATTTTCTTTACCCTATTATTAAAATGGTAATTGACAAAAACAAACTACATTGTCACCAGAAGAGCAATACAAAATGTACAAGTGATATATTAAAATCATATTTCCAGCTTGAATTTCAATGATGCATTGGGGCAACGATTTTGTGAGAAACATCTTCACCCTTAAATAAAGATTTTCTTAATTCCTTACCTGTGTGCTAATTAGATATCACCTTGTTTTCATATAAAACAGACTTCCACATGAGAAAGCAGCAAGGATGCAGTGGCGTTAATGTTTCCTGGTGTCAACTTGTATTATTTTAGTAGACATTGAAATGAGGATGCATCTTGCTGCCTTTCCAATGAAGCAAGTTTAATTTAGTAATAGGTGAAAAACCATCCTTACAAAGGTGTTAATCAGAGACTTGGCTTTGTGGACACTTTTCAGAGAACAAATTTGTTAGCATAAAAATAAAGCCAGAAAATGAAGAGCTGTTTAATCACTCAATTGGATTTTTCTGCCAGCATATTTTTTTTCTCTGCAACCCACTGCTAAATTGTGCTTCCTAGCTGTTTTTATAAAATCACTGAATCAAATCTAACTCTGATTACATCAGAGAAGGCCAGGTACCCTAAACCATAACAGGGTGTTTGAAATTTTGACTTGTCTACTTAAAGATCACCAAAATCTGATAACAAGGTCAATTAGGTCCCTGGATGGGATTGAACCACCAGCCTTATGGTTAATAGCCGTACATACTAACTGATTGCGCCACAGAGACACTTTGCAAAAGTCCATACTGACAAAGGCTAATAAGCATTCATCTAAAACGTTTCCTAGAAAAACTTTAAAAAGTCAATAATCTGGAGAGTTTTTGTAAGATGTTTCTTCCATCAACCAACGAAGAAACACATTGGTACTTTCCCATGATGAGTGAGTGCTTCAGGATCTCTTGCACTTACATGTGCAGCAGAGTACTGCAATGGAAGCATGCTGGGCCCATAACCCAGAGGTAGGCAGATTGAAACTATCCTCTGCTATATGCATTTTTTTTGTTAATTAAAGTAATCCAAAACTGGGATTGATATTTTGTCTCTTTTATTTTTACTTAAAGTACAATAACTTTTACCATTTTAATTTGTTTTAATAGTATATTGACAGTATTGTTTTCTTTCAAAAATCCAATTCATTTTCTTTACCCTATTATTAAAATGGTAATTGACAAAAACAAACTACATTGTCACCAGAAGAGCAATACAAAATGTACAAGTGATATATTAAAATCATATTTCCAGCTTGAATTTCAATGATGCATTGGGGCAACGATTTTGTGAGAAACATCTTCACCCTTAAATAAAGATTTTCTTAATTCCTTACCTGTGTGCTAATTAGATATCACCTTGTTTTCATATTAAACAGACTTCCACATGAGAAAGCAGCAAGGATGCAGTGGCGTTAATGTTTCCTGGTGTCAACTTGTATTATTTCAGTAGACATTGAAATGAGGATGCATCTTGCTGCCTTTCCAATGAAGCAAGTTTAATTTAGTAATAGGTGAAAAACCATCCTTACAAAGGTGTTAATCAGAGACTTGGCTTTGTGGACACTTTTCAGAGAACAAATTTGTTAGCATAAAAATAAAGCCAGAAAATGAAGAGCTGTTTAATCACTCAATTGGATTTTTCTGCCAGCATATTTTTTTTCTCTGCAACCCACTGCTAAATTGTGCTTCCTAGCTGTTTTTATAAAATCACTGAATCAAATCTAACTCTGATTACATCAGAGAAGGCCAGGTACCCTACACCATAACAGGGGGTTTGAAATTTTGACTTGTCTACTTAAAGATCACCAAAATCTGATAACAAGGTCAATTAGGTCCCTGGGTGGGATTGAACCACCAACCTTATGGTTAATAGCCGTACATACTAACTGATTGCGCCACAGAAACACTTTGCAAAAGTCCATACTGACAAAGGCTAATAAGCATTCATCTAAAACGTTTCCTAGAAAAACTTTAAAAAGTCAATAATCTGGAGAGTTTTTGTAAGATGTTTCTTCCATCAACCAACGAAGAAACACATTGGTACTTTCCCATGATGAGTGAGTGCTTCAGGATCTCTTGCACTTACATGTGCAGCAGAGTACTGTAATGGAAGCATGCTGGGCCCATAACCCAGAGGTAGGCAGATTGAAACTATCCTCTGCTATATGCATTTTTTTGTTTGTTAATTAAAGTAATCCAAAACTGGGATTGATATTTTGGCTCTTTTATTTTTACTTAAAGTACAATAACTTTTACCATTTTAATTTGTTTTAATAGTATATTGACAGTATTGTTTTCTTTCAAAAATCCACTTAATTTTCTTTACCCTATTATTAAAATGGTAATTGACAAAAACAAACTACATTGTCACCAGAAGAGCAATACAAAATGTACAAGTGATATATTAAAATCATCTTTCCAGCTTGAATTTCAATGATGCATTGGGGCAACGATTTTGTGAGAAACATCTTCACCCTTAAATAAAGATTTTCTTAATTCCTTACCTGTGTGCTAATTAGATATCACCTTGTTTTCACATTAAACAGACTTCCACATGAGAAAGCAGCAAGGATGCAGTGGCGTTAATGTTTCCTGGTGTCAACCTGTATTATTTCAGTAGACATTGAAATGAGGATGCATCTTGCTGCCTTTCCAATGAAGCAAGTTTAATTTAGTAATAGGTGAAAAACCATCCTTACAAAGGTGTTAATCAGAGACTTGGCTTTGTGGACACTTTTCAGAGAACAAATTTGTTAGCATAAAAATAAAGCCAGAAAATAAAGAGCTGTTTAATCACTCAATTGGATTTTTCTGCCAGCATATTTTTTTTCTCTGCAACCCACTGCTAAATTGTGCTTCCTAGCTGTTTTTATAAAATCACTGAATCAAATCTAACTCTGATTACATCAGAGAAGGCCAGGTACCCTACACCATAACAGGGGGTTTGAAATTTTGACTTGTCTACTTAAAGATCACCAAAATCTGATAACAAGGTCAATTAGGTCCCTGGGTGGGATTGAACCACCAACCTTTTGGTTAATAGCCGTACACACTAACTGATTGCGCCACAGAGACACTTTGCAAAAAGTCCATACTGACAAAGGCTAATAAGCATTCATCTAAAACGTTTCCTAGAAAAACTTTAAAAAGTCAATAATCTGGAGAGTTTTTGTAAGATGTTTCTTCCATCAACCAACGAAGAAACACATTGGTACTTTCCCATGATGAGTGAGTGCTTCAGGATCTCTTGAACTTACATGTGCAGCAGAGTACTGCAATGGAAGCATGCTGGGCCCATAACCGAGAGGTAGGCAGATTGAAACTATCCTCTGCTATATGCATTTTTTTTTTTGTTAATTAAAGTAATCCAAAACTGGGATTGATATTTTGTCTCTTTTATTTTTACTTAAAGTACAATAACTTTTACCATTTTAATTTGTTTTAATAGTATATTGACAGTATTGTTTTCTTTCAAAAATCCACTTCATTTTCTTTACCCTATTATTAAAATGGTAATTGACAAAAACAAACTACATTGTCACCAGAAGAGCAATACAAAATGTACAAGTGATATATTAAAATCATCTTTCCAGCTTGAATTTCAATGTTGCATTGGGTCAACAATTTTGTGAGAAACATCTTCACCCTTAAATAAAGATTTTCTTAATTCCTTACCTGTGTGCTAATTAGATATCACCTTGTTTTCACATTAAACAGACTTCCACATGAGAAAGCAGCAAGGATGCAGTGGCGTTAATGTTTCCTGGTGTCAACTTGTATTATTTCAGTAGACATTGAAATGAGGATGCATCTTGCTGCCTTTCCAATGAAGCAAGTTTAATTTAGTAATAGGTGATAAACCATCCTTACAAAGGTGTTAATCAGAGACTTGGCTTTGTGGACACTTTTCAGAGAACAAATTTGTTAGCATAAAAATAAAGCCAGAAAATGAAGAGCTGTTTAATCACTCGATTGGATTTTTCTGCCAGCATATTTTTTTTCTCTGCAACCCACTGCTAAATTGTGCTTCCTAGCTGTTTTTTATAAAATCACTGAATCAAATCTAACTCTGATTACATCAGAGAAGGCCATGTACCCTACACCATAAGAGGAGGTTTGAAATTTTGACTTGTCTACTTAAATATCACCAAAATCTGATCACAAGGTTAATTACGTCCCTGGGTGGGATTGAACCACCAACCTTTTGGTTAATAGCCAAACACACTAACCGATTGCGCCACAGAGACACTTTGCAAAAGTCCATACTGACAAAGGCTAATAAGCATTCATCTAAAACGTTTCCTAGAAAAACTTTAAAAAGTCAATAATCTGGAGAGTTTTTGTAAGATGTTTCTTCCATCAACCAACGAAGAAACACATTGGTACTTTCCCATGATGAGTGAGTGCTTCATGATCTCTTGCACTTACATGTGCAGGAGAGTACTGCAATGGAAGCATGCTGGGCTCATAACCCAGAGGTAGGCAGATTGAAACTATCCTCTGCTATATGCATTTTTTTTTGTTAATTAAAGTAATCCAAAACTGGGATTGATATTTTGTCTCTTTTATTTTTACTTAAAGTACAATAACTTTTACCATTTTAATTTGTGTTAATAGTATATTGACAGTATTGTTTTCTTTCAAAAATCCACTTCATTTTCTTTACCCTATTATTAAAATGGTAATTGACAAAAACAAACTACATTGTCACCAGAAGAGCAATACAAAATGTACAAGTGATATATTAAAATCATCTTTCCAGCTTGAATTTCAATGATGCATTGGGTCAACAATTTTGTGAGAAACATCTTCACCCTTAAATAAAGATTTTCTTAATATCTTACCTGTGTGCTAATTAGATATCACCTTGTTTTCACATTAAACAGACTTCCACATGAGAAAGCAGCAAGGATGCAGTGGCGTTAATGTTTCCTGGTGTCAACCTGTATTATTTCAGTAGACATTGAAATGAGGATACATCTTGCTGCCTTTCCAATGAAGCAAGTTTAATTTAGTAATAGGTGAAAAACCATCCCTACAAAGGTGTTAATCAGAGACTTGGCTTTGTGGACACTTTTCAGAGAACAAATTTGTTAGCATAAAAATAAAGCCAGAAAATGAAGAGCTGTTTAATCACGCAATTTGATTTTTTTGCCAGCATATTTCTTTTTCTCTGCAACCCACTGCTAAATTGTGCTTCCTAGATGTTTTTATAAAATCACTGAATCAAATCTAACTCTGATTACATCAGAGAAGGCCAGGTACCCTGCACCATAACAGGGGGTATGAAATTTAACTTGTCTACTTAAAGATCACCAAAATCTGATAACAAGGTCAATTACGTCCCTGGGTGGGATTGAACCACCAACCTTTTGGTTAATAGCCGTACACACTAACTGATTGCGCCACAGAGACACTTTGCAAAAGCACATACTGACAAATGCTAATAAGCATTCATCTAAAACGTTTCCTAGAAAAACTTAAAAAAATCAATAATCTGGAGAGTTTTTGTAAGATGTTTCTTCTATCAACCAACGAAGAAACACATTGGTACTTTCCCATGATGAGTGAGTGCTTCAGGATCTCTTGCACTTACATGTGCAGCAGAGTACAGCAATGGAAGCATGCTGGGCCCATAACCCAGAGGTAGGCAGATTGAAACTATCCTCTGCTATATGCATTTTTTTGTTTGTTAATTAAAGTAATCCAAAACTGGGATTGATATTTTGGCTCTTTTATTTTTACTTAAAGTACAATAACTTTTACCATTTTAATTTGTTTTAATAGTATATTGACAGTATTGTTTTCTTTCAAAAATCCACTTAATTTTCTTTACCCTATTATTAAAATGGTAATTGACAAAAACAAACTACATTGTCACCAGAAGAGCAATACAAAATGTACAAGTGATATATTAAAATCATCTTTCCAGCTTGAATTTCAATGATGCATTGGGGCAACGATTTTGTGAGAAACATCTTCACCCTTAAATAAAGATTTTCTTAATTCCTTACCTGTGTGCTAATTAGATATCACCTTGTTTTCACATTTAACAGACTTCCACATGAGAAAGCAGCAAGGATGCAGTGGCGTTAATGTTTCCTGGTGTCAACCTGTATTATTTCAGTAGACATTGAAATGAGGATGCATCTTGCTGCCTTTCCAATGAAGCAAGTTTAATTTAGTAATAGGTGAAAAACCATCCTTACAAAGGTGTTAATCAGAGACTTGGCTTTGTGGACACTTTTCAGAGAACAAATTTGTTAGCATAAAAATAAAGCCAGAAAATAAAGAGCTGTTTAATCACTCAATTGGATTTTTCTGCCAGCATATTTTTTTTCTCTGCAACCCACTGCTAAATTGTGCTTCCTAGCTGTTTTTATAAAATCACTGAATCAAATCTAACTCTGATTACATCAGAGAAGGCCAGGTACCCTACACCATAACAGGGGGTTTGAAATTTTGACTTGTCTACTTAAAGATCACCAAAATCTGATAACAAGGTCAATTAGGTCCCTGGGTGGGATTGAACCACCAACCTTTTGGTTAATAGCCGTACATACTAACTGATTGCGCCACAGAGACACTTTGCAAAAGTCCATACTGACAAAGGCTAATAAGCATTCATCTAAAACGTTTCCTAGAAAAACTTTAAAAAGTCAATAATCTGGAGAGTTTTTGTAAGATGTTTCTTCCATCAACCAACGAAGAAACACATTGGTACTTTCCCATGATGAGTGAGTGCTTCAGGATCTCTTGAACTTACATGTGCAGCAGAGTACTGCAATGGAAGCATGCTGGGCTCATAACCGAGAGGTAGGCAGATTGAAACTATCCTCTGCTATATGCATTTTTTTTTTGTTAATTAAAGTAATCCAAAACTGGGATTGATATTTTGTCTCTTTTATTTTTACTTAAAGTACAATAACTTTTACCATTTTAATTTGTTTTAATAGTATATTGACAGTATTGTTTTCTTTCAAAAATCCACTTCATTTTCTTTACCCTATTATTAAAATGGTAATTGACAAAAACAAACTACATTGTCACCAGAAGAGCAATACAAAATGTACAAGTGATATATTAAAATCATCTTTCCAGCTTGAATTTCAATGTTGCATTGGGTCAACAATTTTGTGAGAAACATCTTCACCCTTAAATAAAGATTTTCTTAATTCCTTACCTGTGTGCTAATTAGATATCACCTTGTTTTCACATTAAACAGACTTCCACATGAGAAAGCAGCAAGGATGCAGTGGCGTTAATGTTTCCTGGTGTCAACTTGTATTATTTCAGTAGACATTGAAATGAGGATGCATCTTGCTGCCTTTCCAATGAAGCAAGTTTAATTTAGTAATAGGTGAAAAACCATCCTTACAAAGGTGTTAATCAGAGACTTGGCTTTGTGGACACTTTTCAGAGAACAAATTTGTTAGCATAAAAATAAAGCCAGAAAATGAAGAGCTGTTTAATCACTCGATTGGATTTTTCTGCCAGCATATTTTTTTTCTCTGCAACCCACTGCTAAATTGTGCTTCCTAGCTGTTTTTTATAAAATCACTGAATCAAATCTAACTCTGATTACATCAGAGAAGGCCAGGTACCCTACACCATAAGAGGAGGTTTGAAATTTTGACTTGTCTACTTAAATATCACCAAAATCTGATCACAAGGTTAATTACGTCCCTTGGTGGGATTTGAACCACCAACCTTTTGGTTAATAGCCAAACACACTAACCGATTGCGCCACAGAGACACTTTGCAAAAGTCCATACTGACAAAGGCTAATAAGCATTCATCTAAAACGTTTCCTAGAAAAACTTTAAAAAGTCAATAATCTGGAGAGTTTTTGTAAGATGTTTCTTCCATCAACCAACGAAGAAACACATTGGTACTTTCCCATGATGAGTGAGTGCTTCAGGATCTCTTGAACTTACATGTGCAGCAGAGTACTGCAATGGAAGCATGCTGGGCTCATAACCGAGAGGTAGGCAGATTGAAACTATCCTCTGCTATATGCATTTTTTTTTTTGTTAATTAAAGTAATCCAAAACTGGGATTGATATTTTGTCTCTTTTATTTTTACTTAAAGTACAATAACTTTTACCATTTTAATTTGTTTTAATAGTATATTGACAGTATTGTTTTCTTTCAAAAATCCACTTCATTTTCTTTACCCTATTATTAAAATGGTAATTGACAAAAACAAACTACATTGTCACCAGAAGAGCAATACAAAATGTACAAGTGATATATTAAAATCATCTTTCCAGCTTGAATTTCAATGTTGCATTGGGTCAACAATTTTGTGAGAAACATCTTCACCCTTAAATAAAGATTTTCTTAATTCCTTACCTGTGTGCTAATTAGATATCACCTTGTTTTCACATTAAACAGACTTCCACATGAGAAAGCAGCAAGGATGCAGTGGCGTTAATGTTTCCTGGTGTCAACCTGTATTATTTCAGTAGACATTGAAATGAGGATGCATCTTGCTGCCTTTCCAATGAAGCAAGTTTAATTTAGTAATAGGTGAAAAACCATCCTTACAAAGGTGTTAATCAGAGACTTGGCTTTGTGGACACTTTTCAGAGAACAAATTTGTTAGCATAAAAATAAAGCCAGAAAATAAAGAGCTGTTTAATCACTCAATTGGATTTTTCTGCCAGCATATTTTTTTTCTCTGCAACCCACTGCTAAATTGTGCTTCCTAGCTGTTTTTATAAAATCACTGAATCAAATCTAACTCTGATTACATCAGAGAAGGCCAGGTACCCTACACCATAACAGGGGGTTTGAAATTTTGACTTGTCTACTTAAAGATCACCAAAATCTGATAACAAGGTCAATTAGGTCCCTGGGTGGGATTGAACCACCAACCTTTTGGTTAATAGCCGTACATACTAACTGATTGCGCCACAGAGACACTTTGCAAAAGTCCATACTGACAAAGGCTAATAAGCATTCATCTAAAACGTTTCCTAGAAAAACTTTAAAAAGTCAATAATCTGGAGAGTTTTTGTAAGATGTTTCTTCCATCAACCAACGAAGAAACACATTGGTACTTTCCCATGATGAGTGAGTGCTTCAGGATCTCTTGAACTTACATGTGCAGCAGAGTACTGCAATGGAAGCATGCTGGGCTCATAACCGAGAGGTAGGCAGATTGAAACTATCCTCTGCTATATGCATTTTTTTTTTGTTAATTAAAGTAATCCAAAACTGGGATTGATATTTTGTCTCTTTTATTTTTACTTAAAGTACAATAACTTTTACCATTTTAATTTGTTTTAATAGTATATTGACAGTATTGTTTTCTTTCAAAAATCCACTTCATTTTCTTTACCCTATTATTAAAATGGTAATTGACAAAAACAAACTACATTGTCACCAGAAGAGCAATACAAAATGTACAAGTGATATATTAAAATCATCTTTCCAGCTTGAATTTCAATGTTGCATTGGGTCAACAATTTTGTGAGAAACATCTTCACCCTTAAATAAAGATTTTCTTAATTCCTTACCTGTGTGCTAATTAGATATCACCTTGTTTTCACATTAAACAGACTTCCACATGAGAAAGCAGCAAGGATGCAGTGGCGTTAATGTTTCCTGGTGTCAACTTGTATTATTTCAGTAGACATTGAAATGAGGATGCATCTTGCTGCCTTTCCAATGAAGCAAGTTTAATTTAGTAATAGGTGAAAAACCATCCTTACAAAGGTGTTAATCAGAGACTTGGCTTTGTGGACACTTTTCAGAGAACAAATTTGTTAGCATAAAAATAAAGCCAGAAAATGAAGAGCTGTTTAATCACTCGATTGGATTTTTCTGCCAGCATATTTTTTTTCTCTGCAACCCACTGCTAAATTGTGCTTCCTAGCTGTTTTTTATAAAATCACTGAATCAAATCTAACTCTGATTACATCAGAGAAGGCCAGGTACCCTACACCATAAGAGGAGGTTTGAAATTTTGACTTGTCTACTTAAATATCACCAAAATTTGATCACAAGGTTAATTACATCCCTGGGTGAGATTGAACCACCAACCTTTTGGTTAATAGCCAAACACACTAACCGATTGCGCCACAGAGACACTTTGCAAAAGTCCATACTGACAAAGGCTAATAAGCATTCATCTAAAACGTTTCCTAGAAAAACTTTAAAAAGTCAATAATCTGGAGAGTTTTTGTAAGATGTTTCTTCCATCAACCAACGAAGAAACACATTGGTACTTTCCCATGATGAGTGAGTGCTTCAGGATCTCTTGCACTTACATGTGCAGCAGAATACTGCAATGGAAGCATGCTGGGCCCATAACCCAGAGGTAGGCAGATTGAAACTATCCTCTGCTATATGCATTTTTTTTGTTAATTAAAGTAATCCAAAACTGGGATTGATATTTTGTCTCTTTTATTTTTACTTAAAGTACAATAACTTTTACCATTTTAATTTGTTTTAATAGTATATTGACAGTATTGTTTTCTTTCAAAAATCCACTTCATTTTCTTTACCCTATTATTAAAATGGTAATTGACAAAAACAAACTACATTGTCACCAGAAGAGCAATACAAAATGTACAAGTGATATATTAAAATCATCTTTCCAGCTTGAATTTCAATGATGCATTGGGTCAACAATTTTGTGAGAAACATCTTCACCCTTAAATAAAGATTTTCTTAATTCCTTACCTGTGTGCTAATTAGATATCACCTTGTTTTCACATTAAACAGACTTCCACATGAGAAAGCAGCAAGGATGCAGTGGCGTTAATGTTTCCTGGTGTCAACCTGTATTATTTCAGTAGACATTGAAATGAGGATACATCTTGCTGCCTTTCCAATGAAGCAAGTTTAATTTAGTAATAGGTGAAAAACCATCCCTACAAAGGTGTTAATCAGAGACTTGGCTTTGTGGACACTTTTCAGAGAACAAATTTGTTAGCATAAAAATAAAGCCAGAAAATGAAGAGCTGTTTAATCACGCAATTTGATTTTTTTGCCAGCATATTTCTTTTTCTCTGCAACCCACTGCTAAATTGTGCTTCCTAGATGTTTTTATAAAATCACTGAATCAAATCTAACTCTGATTACATCAGAGAAGGCCAGGTACCCTACACCATAACAGGGGGTATGAAATTTGACTTGTCTACTTAAAGATCACCAAAATCTGATAACAAGGTCAATTAGGTGCCTGGATGGGATTGAACCACCAGCCTTATGGTTAATAGCCGTACATACTAACTGATTGCGCCACAGAGACACTTTGCAAAAGTCCATACTGACAAAGGCTAATAAGCATTCATCTAAAACGTTTCCTAGAAAAACTTTAAAAAGTCAATAATCTGGAGAGTTTTTGTAAGATGTTTCTTCCATCAACCAACGAAGAAACACATTGGTACTTTCCCATGATGAGTGAGTGCTTCAGGATCTCTTGCACTTACATGTGCAGCAGAGTACTGCAATGGAAGCATGCTGGGCCCATAACCCAGAGGTAGGCAGATTGAAACTATCCTCTGCTATATGCATTTTTTTTGTTAATTAAAGTAATCCAAAACTGGGATTGATATTTTGTCTCTTTTATTTTTACTTAAAGTACAATAACTTTTACCATTTTAATTTGTTTTAATAGTATATTGACAGTATTGTTTTCTTTCAAAAATCCAATTCATTTTCTTTACCCTATTATTAAAATGGTAATTGACAAAAACAAACTACATTGTCACCAGAAGAGCAATACAAAATGTACAAGTGATATATTAAAATCATATTTCCAGCTTGAATTTCAATGATGCATTGGGGCAACGATTTTGTGAGAAACATCTTCACCCTTAAATAAAGATTTTCTTAATTCCTTACCTGTGTGCTAATTAGATATCACCTTGTTTTCATATTAAACAGACTTCCACATGAGAAAGCAGCAAGGATGCAGTGGCGTTAATGTTTCCTGGTGTCAACTTGTATTATTTCAGTAGACATTGAAATGAGGATGCATCTTGCTGCCTTTCCAATGAAGCAAGTTTAATTTAGTAATAGGTGAAAAACCATCCTTACAAAGGTGTTAATCAGAGACTTGGCTTTGTGGACACTTTTCAGAGAACAAATTTGTTAGCATAAAAATAAAGCCAGAAAATGAAGAGCTGTTTAATCACTCAATTGGATTTTTCTGCCAGCATATTTTTTTTCTCTGCAACCCACTGCTAAATTGTGCTTCCTAGCTGTTTTTATAAAATCACTGAATCAAATCTAACTCTGATTACATCAGAGAAGGCCAGGTACCCTACACCATAACAGGGGGTTTGAAATTTTGACTTGTCTACTTAAAGATCACCAAAATCTGATAACAAGGTCAATTAGGTCCCTGGGTGGGATTGAACCACCAACCTTATGGTTAATAGCCGTACATACTAACTGATTGCGCCACAGAAACACTTTGCAAAAGTCCATACTGACAAAGGCTAATAAGCATTCATCTAAAACGTTTCCTAGAAAAACTTTAAAAAGTCAATAATCTGGAGAGTTTTTGTAAGATGTTTCTTCCATCAACCAACGAAGAAACACATTGGTACTTTCCCATGATGAGTGAGTGCTTCAGGATCTCTTGCACTTACATGTGCAGCAGAGTACTGTAATGGAAGCATGCTGGGCCCATAACCCAGAGGTAGGCAGATTGAAACTATCCTCTGCTATATGCATTTTTTTGTTTGTTAATTAAAGTAATCCAAAACTGGGATTGATATTTTGTCTCTTTTATTTTTACTTTAAGTACAATAACTTTTACCATTTTAATTTGTTTTAATAGTATATTGACAGTATTGTTTTCTTTCAAAAATCCACTTCATTTTCTTTACCCTATTATTAAAATGGTAATTGACAAAAACAAACTACATTGTCACCAGAAGAGCAATACAAAATGTACAAGTGATATATTAAAATCATCTTTCCAGCTTGAATTTCAATGATGCATTGGGGCAACGATTTTGTGAGAAACATCTTCACCCTTAAATAAAGATTTTCTTAATTCCTTACCTGTGTGCTAATTAGATATCACCTTGTTTTCACATTAAACAGACTTCCACATGAGAAAGCAGCAAGGATGCAGTG
Source organism: Pseudophryne corroboree (assembly GCF_028390025.1). Classification (NCBI taxonomy): domain Eukaryota; kingdom Metazoa; phylum Chordata; class Amphibia; order Anura; family Myobatrachidae; genus Pseudophryne; species Pseudophryne corroboree. The sequence goes on from NW_026968563.1 coordinate 63,409, forward strand.
GCGTTAATGTTTCCTGGTGTCAACCTGTATTATTTCAGTAGACATTGAAATGAGGATACATCTTGCTGCCTTTCCAATGAAGCAAGTTTAATTTAGTAATAGGTGAAAAACCATCCCTACAAAGGTGTTAATCAGAGACTTTGCTTTGTGGACACTTTTCAGAGAACAAATTTGTTAGCATAAAAATAAAGCCAGAAAATGAAGAGCTGTTTAATCACGCAATTTGGTTTTTTTGCCAGCATATTTCTTTTTCTCTGCAACCCACTCCTAAATTGTGCTTCCTAGATGTTTTTATAAAATCACTGAATCAAATCTAACTCTGATTACATCAGAGAAGGCCTGGTACCCTACACCATAACAGGGGGTATGAAATTTGACTTGTCTACTTAAAGATCACCAAAATCTGATAACAATGTCAATTACGTCCCTGGGTGGGATTGAACCACCAACCTTTTGGTTAATAGCCGTACACACTAACTGATTGCGCCACAGAGACACTTTGCAAAAAGTACTTACTGACAAATGCTAATAAGCATTCATCTAAAACGTTTCCTAGAAAAACTTAAAAAAGTCAATAATCTGGAGAGTTTTTGTAAGATGTTTCTTCTATCAACCAACGAAGAAACACATTGGTACTTTCCCATGATGAGTGAGTGCTTCAGGATCTCTTGCACTTACATGTGCAGCAGAGTACAGCAATGGAAGCATGCTGGGCCCATAACCCAGAGGTAGGCAGATTGAAACTATCCTCTGCTATATGCATTTTTTTGTTTGTTAATTAAAGTAATCCAAAACTGGGATTGATATTTTGGCTCTTTTATTTTTACTTAAAGTACAATAACTTTTACCATTTTAATTTGTTTTAATAGTATATTGACAGTATTGTTTTCTTTCAAAAATCCACTTAATTTTCTTTACCCTATTATTAAAATGGTAATTGACAAAAACAAACTACATTGTCACCAGAAGAGCAATACAAAATGTACAAGTGATATATTAAAATCATCTTTCCAGCTTGAATTTCAATGATGCATTGGGGCAACGATTTTGTGAGAAACATCTTCACCCTTAAATAAAGATTTTCTTAATTCCTTACCTGTGTGCTAATTAGATATCACCTTGTTTTCACATTAAACAGACTTCCACATGAGAAAGCAGCAAGGATGCAGTGGCGTTAATGTTTCCTGGTGTCAACCTGTATTATTTCAGTAGACATTGAAATGAGGATGCATCTTGCTGCCTTTCCAATGAAGCAAGTTTAATTTAGTAATAGGTGAAAAACCATCCTTACAAAGGTGTTAATCAGAGACTTGGCTTTGTGGACACTTTTCAGAGAACAAATTTGTTAGCATAAAAATAAAGCCAGAAAATAAAGAGCTGTTTAATCACTCAATTGGATTTTTCTGCCAGCATATTTTTTTTCTCTGCAACCCACTGCTAAATTGTGCTTCCTAGCTGTTTTTATAAAATCACTGAATCAAATCTAACTCTGATTACATCAGAGAAGGCCAGGTACCCTACACCATAACAGGGGGTTTGAAATTTTGACTTGTCTACTTAAAGATCACCAAAATCTGATAACAAGGTCAATTAGGTCCCTGGGTGGGATTGAACCACCAACCTTTTGGTTAATAACCGTACACACTAACTGATTGCGCCACAGAGACACTTTGCAAAAAGTCCATACTGACAAAGGCTAATAAGCATTCATCTAAAACGTTTCCTAGAAAAACTTTAAAAAGTCAATAATCTGGAGAGTTTTTGTAAGATGTTTCTTCCATCAACCAACGAAGAAACACATTGGTACTTTCCCATGATGAGTGAGTGCTTCAGGATCTCTTGAACTTACATGTGCAGCAGAGTACTGCAATGGAAGCATGCTGGGCCCATAACCGAGAGGTAGGCAGATTGAAACTATCCTCTGCTATATGCATTTTTTTTTTTGTTAATTAAAGTAATCCAAAACTGGGATTGATATTTTGTCTCTTTTATTTTTACTTAAAGTACAATAACTTTTACCATTTTAATTTGTTTTAATAGTATATTGACAGTATTGTTTTCTTTCAAAAATCCACTTCATTTTCTTTACCCTATTATTAAAATGGTAATTGACAAAAACAAACTACATTGTCACCAGAAGAGCAATACAAAATGTACAAGTGATATATTAAAATCATCTTTCCAGCTTGAATTTCAATGATGCATTGGGTCAACAATTTTGTGAGAAACATCTTCTCCCTTAAATAAAGATTTTCTTAATTCCTTACCTGTGTGCTAATTAGATATCACCTTGTTTTCACATTAAACAGACTTCCACATGAGAAAGCAGCAAGGATGCAGTGGCGTTAATGTTTCCTGGTGTCAACTTGTATTATTTCAGTACACATTGAAATGAGGATGCATCTTGCTGCCTTTCCAATGAAGCAAGTTTAATTTAGTAATAGGTGAAAAACCATCCTTACAAAGGTGTTAATCAGAGACTTGGCTTTGTGGACACTTTTCAGAGAACAAATTTGTTAGCATAAAAATAAAGCCAGAAAATGAAGAGCTGTTTAATCACTCAATTGGATTTTTTTGCCAGCATATTTCTTTTTCTCTGCAACCCACTGCTAAATTGTGCTTCCTAGCTGTTTTTTATAAAATCACTGAATCAAATCTAACTCTGATTACATCAAAGAAGGCCATGTACCCTACACCATAAGAGGAGGTTTGAAATTTTGACTTGTCTACTTAAATATCACCAAAATCTGATCACAAGGTTAATTACGTCCCTGGGTGGGATTGAACCACCAACCTTTTGGTCAATAGCCAAACACACTAACCGATTGCGCCACAGAGACACTTTGCAAAAGTCCATACTGACAAAGGCTAATAAGCATTCATCTAAAACGTTTCCTAGAAAAACTTTAAAAAGTCAATAATCTGGAGAGTTTTTGTAAGATGTTTCTTCCATCAACCAACGAAGAAACACATTGGTACTTTCCCATGATGAGTGAGTGCTTCAGGATCTCTTGCACTTACATGTGCAGCAGAGTACTGCAATGGAAGCATGCTGGGCCCATAACCCAGAGGTAGGCAGATTGAAACTATCCTCTGCTATATGCATTTTTTTTGTTAATTAAAGTAATCCAAAACTGGGATTGATATTTTGTCTCTTTTATTTTTACTTAAAGTACAATAACTTTTACCATTTTAATTTGTTTTAATAGTATATTGACAGTATTGTTTTCTTTCAAAAATCCACTTCATTTTCTTTACCCTATTATTAAAATGGTAATTGACAAAAACAAACTACATTGTCACCAGAAGAGCAATACAAAATGTACAAGTGATATATTAAAATCATCTTTCCAGCTTGAATTTCAATGATGCATTGGGTCAACAATTTTGTGAGAAACATCTTCACCCTTAAATAAAGATTTTCTTAATTCCTTACCTGTGTGCTAATTAGATATCACCTTGTTTTCACATTAAACAGACTTCCACATGAGAAAGCAGCAAGGATGCAGTGGCATTAATGTTTCCTGGTGTCAACCTGTATTATTTCAGTAGACATTGAAATGAGGATACATCTTGCTGCCTTTCCAATGAAGCAAGTTTAATTTAGTAATAGGTGAAAAACCATCCCTACAAAGGTGTTAATCAGAGACTTGGCTTTGTGGACACTTTTCAGAGAACAAATTTGTTAGCATAAAAATAAAGCCAGAAAATGAAGAGCTGTTTAATCACGCAATTTGATTTTTTTGCCAGCATATTTCTTTTTCTCTGCAACCCAATGCTAAATTGTGCTTCCTAGATGTTTTTATAAAATCACATAATCAAATCTAACTCTGATTACATCAGAGAAGGCCAGGTACCCTACACCATAACAGGGGGTATGAAATTTGACTTGTCTACTTAAAGATCACCAAAATCTGATAACAAGGTCAATTACGTCCCTGAGTGGGATTGAACCACCAACCTTTTGGTTAATAGCCGTACACACTAACTGATTGCGCCACAGAGACACTTTGCAAAAGTACATACTGACAAATGCTAATAAGCATTCATCTAAAACGTTTCCTAGAAAAACTTAAAAAAGTCAATAATCTGGAGAGTTTTTGTAAGATGTTTCTTCTATCAACCAACGAAGAAACACATTTATACTTTCCCATGATGAGTGAGTGCTTCAGGATCTCTTGCACTTACATGTGCAGCAGAGTACAGCAATGGAAGCATGCTGGGCCCATAACCCAGAGGTAGGCAGATTGAAACTATCCTCTGCTATATGCATTTTTTTGTTTGTTAATTAAAGTAATCCAAAACTGGGATTGATATTTTGGCTCTTTTATTTTTACTTAAAGTACAATAACTTTTACCATTTTAATTTGTTTTAATAGTATATTGACAGTATTGTTTTCTTTCAAAAATCCACTTCATTTTCTTTACCCTATTATTAAAATGGTAATTGACAAAAACAAACTACATTGTCACCAGAAGAGCAATACAAAATGTACAAGTGATATATTAAAATCATCTTTCCAGCTTGAATTTCAATGATGCATTGGGGCAACGATTTTGTGAGAAACATCTTCACCCTTAAATAAAGATTTTCTTAATTCCTTACCTGTGTGCTAATTAGATATCACCTTGTTTTCACATTAAACAGACTTCCACATGAGAAAGCAGCAAGGATGCAGTGGCGTTAATGTTTCCTGGTGTCAACCTGTATTATTTCAGTAGACATTGAAATGAGGATGCATCTTGCTGCCTTTCCAATGAAGCAAGTTTAATTTAGTAATAGGTGAAAAACCATCCTTACAAAGGTGTTAATCAGAGACTTGGCTTTGTGGACACTTTTCAGAGAACAAATTTGTTAGCATAAAAATAAAGCCAGAAAATAAAGAGCTGTTTAATCACTCAATTGGATTTTTCTGCCAGCATATTTTTTTTCTCTGCAACCCACTGCTAAATTGTGCTTCCTAGCTGTTTTTATAAAATCACTGAATCAAATCTAACTCTGATTACATCAGAGAAGGCCAGGTACCCTACACCATAACAGGGGGTTTGAAATTTTGACTTGTCTACTTAAAGATCACCAAAATCTGATAACAAGGTCAATTATGTCCCTGGGTGGGATTGAACCACCAACCCTTTGGTTAATAGCCGTACATACTAACTGATTGCGCCACAGAGACACTTTACAAAAGTCCATACTGACAAAGGCTAATAAGCATTTAACTAAAACGTTTCCTAGAAAAACTTTAAAAAGTCAATAATCTGGAGAGTTTTTGTAAGATGTTTCTTCCATCAACCAACGAAGAAACACATTGGTACTTTCCCATGATGAGTGAGTGCTTCAGGATCTCTTGAACTTACATGTGCAGCAGAGTACTGCAATGGAAGCATGCTGGGCCCATAACCCAGAGGTAGGCAGATTGAAACTATCCTCTGCTATATGCATTTTTTTTTTGTTAATTAAAGTAATCCAAAACTGGGATTGATATTTTGTCTCTTTTATTTTTACTTAAAGTACAATAACTTTTACCATTTTAATTTGTTTTAATAGTATATTGACAGTATTGTTTTCTTTCAAAAATCCACTTCATTTTCTTTACCCTATTATTAAAATGGTAATTGACAAAAACAAACTACATTGTCACCAGAAGAGCAATACAAAATGTACAAGTGATATATTAAAATCATCTTTCCAGCTTGAATTTCAATGATGCATTGGGGCAACGATTTTGTGAGAAACATCTTCACCCTTAAATAAAGATTTTCTTAATTCCTTACCTGTGTGCTAATTAGATATCACCTTGTTTTCACATTAAACAGACTTCCACATGAGAAAGCAGCAAGGATGCAGTGGCGTTAATGTTTCCTGGTGTCAACCTGTATTATTTCAGTAGACATTGAAATGAGGATGCATCTTGCTGCCTTTCCAATGAAGCAAGTTTAATTTAGTAATAGGTGAAAAACCATCCTTACAAAGGTGTTAATCAGAGACTTGGCTTTGTGGACACTTTTCAGAGAACAAATTTGTTAGCATAAAAATAAAGCCAGAAAATAAAGAGCTGTTTAATCACTCAATTGGATTTTTCTGCCAGCATATTTTTTTTCTCTGCAACCCACTGCTAAATTGTGCTTCCTAGCTGTTTTTATAAAATCACTGAATCAAATCTAACTCTGATTACATCAGAGAAGGCCAGGTACCCTACACCATAACAGGGGGTTTGAAATTTTGACTTGTCTACTTAAAGATCACCAAAATCTGATAACAAGGTCAATTAGGTCCCTGGGTGCGATTGAACCACCAACCTTTTGGTAAATAGCCGTACATACTAACTGATTGCGCCACAGAGACACTTTGCAAAAGTCCATACTGACAAAGGCTAATAAGCATTCATCTAAAACGTTTCCTAGAAAAACTTTAAAAAGTCAATAATCTGGAGAGTTTTTGTAAGATGTTTCTTCCATTAACCAACGAAGAAACACATTGGTACTTTCCCATGATGAGTGAGTGCTTCAGGATCTCTTGAACTTACATGTGCAGCAGAGTACTGCAATGGAAGCATGCTGGGCCCATAACCCAGAGGTAGGCAGATTGAAACTATCCTCTGCTATATGCATTTTTTTTGTTAATTAAAGTAATCCAAAACTGGGATTGATATTTTGTCTCTTTTATTTTTACTTAAAGTACAATAACTTTTACCATTTTAATTTGTTTTAATAGTATATTGACAGTATTGTTTTCTTTCAAAAATCCACTTCATTTTCTTTACCCTATTATTAAAATGGTAATTGACAAAAACAAACTACATTGTCACCAGAAGAGCAATACAAAATGTACAAGTGATATATTAAAATCATATTTCCAGCTTGAATTTCAATGATGCATTGGGGCAACGATTTTGTGAGAAACATCTTCACCCTTAAATAAAGATTTTCTTAATTCCTTACCTGTGTGCTAATTAGATATCACCTTGTTTTCATATTAAATAGACTTCCACATGAGAAAGCAGCAAGGATGCAGTGGCGTTAATGTTTCCTGGTGTCAACTTGTATTATTTTAGTAGACATTGAAATGAGGATGCATCTTGCTGCCTTTCCAATGAAGCAAGTTTAATTTAGTAATAGGTGAAAAACCATCCTTACAAAGGTGTTAATCAGAGACTTGGCTTTGTGGACACTTTTCAGAGAACAAATTTGTTAGCATAAAAATAAAGCCAGAAAATGAAGAGCTGTTTAATCACTCAATTGGATTTTTCTGCCAGCATATTTTTTTTTTCTGCAACCCACTGCTAAATTGTGCTTCCTAGCTGTTTTTATAAAATCACTGAATCAAATCTAACTCTGATTACATCAGAGAAGGCCAGGTACCCTACACCATAACAGGGGGTTTGAAATTTTGACTTGTCTACTTAAAGATCACCAAAATCTGATAACAAGGTCAATTAGGTCCCTGGGTGGGATTGAACCACCAACCTTATGGTTAATAGCCGTACATACTAACCGATTGCGCCACAGAGACACTTTGCAAAAGTCCATACTGACAAAGGCTAATAAGCATTCATCTAAAACGTTTCCTAGAAAAACTTTAACAAGTCAATAATCTGGAGAGTTTTTGTAAGATGTTTCTTCCATCAACCAACGAAGAAACACATTGGTACTTTCCCATGATGAGTGAGTGCTTCAGGATCTCTTGCACTTACATGTGCAGCAGAGTACTGCAATGGAAGCATGCTGGGCCCATAACCCAGAGGTAGGCAGATTGAAACTATCCTCTGCTATATGCATTTTTTTTTTTGTTAATTAAAGTAATCCAAAACTGGGATTGATATTTTGTCTCTTTTATTTTTACTTAAAGTACAATAACTTTTACAATTTTAATTTGTTTTAATAGTATATTGACAGTATTGTTTTCTTTCAAAAATCCACTTCATTTTCTTTACCCTATTATTAAAATGGTAATTGACAAAAACAAACTACATTGTCACCAGAAGAGCAATACAAAATGTACAAGTGATATATTAAAATCATATTTCCAGCTTGAATTTCAATGATGCATTGGGGCAACGATTTTGTGAGAAACATCTTCACCCTTAAATAAAGATTTTCTTAATTCCTTACCTGTGTGCTAATTAGATATCACCTTGTTTTCACATTAAACAGACTTCCACATGAGAAAGCAGCAAGGATGCAGTGGCGTTAATGTTTCCTGGTGTCAACCTGTATTATTTCAGTAGACATTGAAATGAGGATGCATCTTGCTGCCTTTCCAATGAAGCAAGTTTAATTTAGTAATAGGTGAAAAACCATCCTTACAAAGGTGTTAATCAGAGATTTGGCTTTGTGGACACTTTTCAGAGAACAAATTTGTTAGCATAAAAAAAAAGCCAGAAAATAAAGAGCTGTTTAATCACTCAATTGGATTTTTCTGCCAGCATATTTTTTTTCTCTGCAACCCACTGCTAAATTGTGCTTCCTAGCTGTTTTTATAAAATCACTGAATCAAATCTAACTCTGATTACATCAGAGAAGGCCAGGTACCCTACACCATAACAGGGGGTTTGAAATTTTGACTTGTCTACTTAAAGATCACCAAAATCTGATAACAATGTCAATTAGGTCCCTGGGTGGGATTGAACCACCAACCTTTTGGTTAATAGCCGTACATACTAACTGATTGCGCCACAGAGACACTTTGCAAAAGTCCATACTGACAAAGGCTAATAAGCATTCATCTAAAACGTTTCCTAGAAAAACTTTAAAAAGTCAATAATCTGGAGAGTTTTTGTAAGATGTTTCTTCCATCAACCAACGAAGAAACACATTGGTACTTTCCCATGATGAGTGAGTGCTTCAGGATCTCTTGAACTTACATGTGCAGCAGAGTACTGAAATGGAAGCATGCTGGGCCCATAACCCAGAGGTAGGCAGATTGAAACTATCCTCTGCTATATGCATTTTTTTTTGTTAATTAAAGTAATCCAAAACTTGGATTGATATTTTGTCTCTTTTATTTTTACTTAAAGTACAATAACTTTTACCATTTTAATTTGTTTTAATAGTATATTGACAGTATTGTTTTCTTTCAAAAATCCACTTCATTTTCTTTACCCTATTATTAAAATGGTAATTGACAAAAACAAACTACATTGTCACCAGAAGAGCAATGCAAAATGTACAAGTGATATATTAAAATCATCTTTCCAGCTTGAATTTCAATGATGCATTGGGTCAACGATTTTGTGAGAAACATCTTCACCCTTAAATAAAGATTTTCTTAATTCCTTACCTGTGTGCTAATTAGATATCACCTTGTTTTCACATTAAACAGACTTCCACATGAGAAAGCAGCAAGGATGCAGTGGCGTTAATGTTTCCTGGTGTCAACCTGTATTATTTCAGTAGACATTGAAATGAGGATGCATCTTGCTGCCTTTCCAATGAAGCAAGTTTAATTTAGTAATAGGTGAAAAACCATCCCTACAAAGGTGTTAATCAGAGACTTGGCTTTGTTAACACTTTTCAGAGAACAAATTTGTTAGCATAAAAATAAAGCCAGAAAATGAAGAGCTGTTTAATCACGCAATTTGATTTTTTTGCCAGCATATTTCTTTTTCTCTGCAACCCACTGCTAAATTGTGCTTCCTAGATGTTTTTATAAAATCACTGAATCAAATCTAACTCTGATTACATCAGAGAAGGCCAGGTACCCTACACCATAACAGGGGGTATGAAATTTGACTTGTCTACTTAAAGATCACCAAAATCTGATAACAAGGTCAATTATGTCCCTGGGTGGGATTGAACCACCAACCTTTTGGTTAATAGCCGTACATACTAACTGATTGCGCCACAGAGACACTTTGCAAAAGTTCATACTGACAAAGGCTAATAAGCGTTCATCTAAAACGTTTCCTAGAAAAACTTAAAAAAGTCAATAATCTGGAGAGTTTTTGTAAAATGTTTCTTCTATCAACCAACGAAGAAACACATTGGTACTTTCCCATGATGAGTGAGTGCTTCAGGATCTCTTGCACTTACATGTGCAGCAGAGTACAGCAATGGAAGCATGCTGGGCCCATAACCCAGAGGTAGGCAGATTGAAACTATCCTCTGCTATATGCATTTTTTTGTTTGTTAATTAAAGTAATCCAAAACTGGGATTGATATTTTGTCTCTTTTATTTTTACTTAAAGTACAATAACTTTTACCATTTTAATTTGTTTTAATAGTATATTGACAGTATTGTTTTCTTTCAAAAATCCACTTCATTTTCTTTACCCTATTATTAAAATGGTAATTGACAAAAACAAACTACATTGTCACCAGAAGAGCAATACAAAATGTACAAGTGATATATTAAAATCATCTTTCCAGCTTGAATTTCAATGATGCATTGGGGCAACGATTTTGTGAGAAACATCTTCACCCTTAAATAAAGATTTTCTTAATTCCTTACCTGTGTGCTAATTAGATATCACCTTGTTTTCACATTAAACAGACTTCCACATGAGAAAGCAGCAAGGATGCAGTGGCGTTAATGTTTCCTGGTGTCAACTTGTATTATTTCAGTAGACATTGAAATGAGGATGCATCTTGCTGCCTTTCCAATGAAGCAAGTTTAATTTAGTAATAGGTGAAAAACCATCCTTACAAAGGTGTTAATCAGAGACTTGGCTTTGTGGACACTTTTCAGAGAACAAATTTGTTAGCATAAAAAAAAAGCCAGAAAATGAAGAGCTGTTTAATCACTCGATTGGATTTTTCTGCCAGCATATTTTTTTTCTCTGCAACCCACTGCTAAATTGTGCTTCCTAGCTGTTTTTTATAAAATCACTGAATCAAATCTAACTCTGATTACATCAGAGAAGGCCAGGTACCCTACACAATAAGAGGGGGTTTGAAATTTTGACTTGTCTACTTAAATATCACCAAAATCTGATCACAAGGTCAATTACGTCCCTGGGTGGGATTGAACCACCAACCTTATGGTTAATAGCCAAACACACTAACCGATTGCGCCACAGAGACACTTTGCAAAAAGTACATACTGACAAAGGCTAATAAGCATACATCTAGAACGTTTCCTAGAAAAACATTAAAAAATCAATAATCTGGAGAGTTTTTGTAAGATGTTTCTTCCATCAACCAATGAATAAACACATTGGTACTTTCCCATGATGAGTGAGTGCTTCAGGATCTCTTGCACTTACATGTGCAGCAGAGTACTGCAATGGAAGCATGCTGGACCCATAACCCAGAGGTAGGCAGATTGAAACTATCCTTTGCTATATGCATTTTTTTTTGTTAATTTAAGTAATCAAAACTGGGATTGATATTTTTGCTCTTTTATTTTTACTTAAAGTACAATAACTTTTACCATTTTAATTTGTTTTAATAGTATATTGACAGTATAGTTTTCTTTCAAAAATCCACTTAATTTTCTTTACCCTATTATTAAAATGGTAATTGACAAAAAAAACTACATTGTCACCAGAAGTGCAATACAAAATGTACAAGTGATATATTAAAATCATCTTTCCAGCTTGAATTTCAATGATGCATTGGGGCAACAATTTTGTGAGAAACATCTTCACCCTTAAATAAAGATTTTCGTAATTTCTTACCTGTGTGCTAATTAGATATCACCTTGTTTTCACATTAAACAGACTTCCACATGAGAAAGCAGCAAGGATGCAGTGGCGTTAATGTTTCCTGGTGTCAACCTGTATTATTTCAGTAGACATTGAAATGAGGATGCATCTTGCTGCCTTTCCAATGAAGCAAGTTTAATTTAGTAATAGGTGAAAAACCATCCCTACAAAGGTGTTAATCAGAGACTTGGCTTTGTGGACACTTTTCAGAGAACAAATTTGTTAGCATAAAAATAAAGCCAGAAAATGAAGAGCTGTTTAATCACGCAATTTGATTTTTTTGCCAGCATATTTCTTTTTCTCTGCAACCCACTGCTAAATTGTGCTTCCTAGCTGTTTTTTATAAAATCACTGAATCAAATCTAACTCTGATTACATCAGAGAAGGCCATGTACCCTACACCATAAGAGGAGGTTTGAAATTTTGACTTGTCTACTTAAATATCACCAAAATCTGATCACAAGGTTAATTACGTCCCTGGGTGGGATTGAACCACCAACCTTTTGGTTAATAGCCATACATACTAACTGATTGCGCCACAGAGACACTTTGCAAAAGTTCATACTGAAAAAGGCTAATAAGCATTCATCTAAAACGTTTCCTAGAAAAACTTTAAAAAGTCAATAATCTGGAGAGTTTTTGTAAGATGTTTCTTCCATCAACCAACGAAGAAACACATTGGTACTTTCCCATGATGAGTGAGTGCTTCAGGATCTCTTGCACTTACATGTGCAGCAGAGTACTGCAATGGAAGCATGCTGGGCCCATAACCCAGAGGTAGGCAGATTGAAACTATCCTCTGCTATATGCATTTTTTTTTGTTAATTAAAGTAATCCAAAACTGGGATTGATATTTTGGCTCTTTTATTTTTACTTAAAGTACAATAACTTTTACCATTTTAATTTGTTTTAATAGTATATTGACAGTATTGTTTTCTTTCAAAAATCCACTTCATTTTCTTTACCCTATTATTAAAATGGTAATTGACAAAAACAAACTACATTGTCACCAGAAGAGCAATACAAAATGTACAAGTGATATATTAAAATCATCTTTCCAGCTTGAATTTCAATGATGCATTGGGGCAACGATTTTGTGAGAAACATCTTCACCCTTAAATAAAGATTTTCTTAATTCCTTACCTGTGTGCTAATTAGATATCACCTTGTTTTCATATTAAACAGACTTCCACATGAGAAAGCAGCAAGGATGCAGTGGCGTTAATGTTTCCTGGTGTCAACCTGTATTATTTCAGTAGACATTGAAATGAGGATGCATCTTGCTGCCTTTCCAATGAAGCAAGTTTAATTTAGTAATAGGTGAAAAACCATCCTTACAAAGGTGTTAATCAGAGACTTGGCTTTGTGGACACTTTTCAGAGAACAAATTTGTTAGCATAAAAATAAAGCCAGAAAATAAAGAGCTGTTTAATCACTCAATTGGATTTTTCTGCCAGCATATTTTTTTTCTCTGCAACCCACTGCTAAATTGTGCTTCCTAGCTGTTTTTATAAAATCACTGAATCAAATCTAACTCTAATTACATCAGAGAAGGCCAAGTACCCTACACCATAACAGGGGGTTTGAAATTTTGACTTGTCTACTTAAAGATCACCAAAATCTGATAACAAGGTCAATTAGGTCCCTGGGTGGGATTGAACCACCAACCTTTTGGTTAATAGCCGTACATACTAACTGATTGCGCCACAGAGACACTTTGCAAAAGTTCATACTGACAAAGGCTAATAAGCGTTCATCTAAAACGTTTCCTAGAAAAACTTAAAAAAGTCAATAATCTGGAGAGTTTTTGTAAAATGTTTCTTCTATCAACCAACGAAGAAACACATTGGTACTTTCCCATGATGAGTGAGTGCTTCAGGATCTCTTGCACTTACATGTGCAGCAGAGTACAGCAATGGAAGCATGCTGGGCCCATAACCCAGAGGTAGGCAGATTGAAACTATCCTCTGCTATATGCATTTTTTTGTTTGTTAATTAAAGTAATCCAAAACTGGGATTGATATTTTGTCTCTTTTATTTTTACTTAAAGTACAATAACTTTTACCATTTTAATTTGTTTTAATAGTATATTGACAGTATTGTTTTCTTTCAAAAATCCACTTCATTTTCTTTACCCTATTATTAAAATGGTAATTGACAAAAACAAACTACATTGTCACCAGAAGAGCAATACAAAATGTACAAGTGATATATTAAAATCATCTTTCCAGCTTGAATTTCAATGATGCATTGGGGCAACGATTTTGTGAGAAACATCTTCACCCTTAAATAAAGATTTTCTTAATTCCTTACCTGTGTGCTAATTAGATATCACCTTGTTTTCACATTAAACAGACTTCCACATGAGAAAGCAGCAAGGATGCAGTGGCGTTAATGTTTCCTGGTGTCAACTTGTATTATTTCAGTAGACATTGAAATGAGGATGCATCTTGCTGCCTTTCCAATGAAGCAAGTTTAATTTAGTAATAGGTGAAAAACCATCCTTACAAAGGTGTTAATCAGAGACTTGGCTTTGTGGACACTTTTCAGAGAACAAATTTGTTAGCATAAAAAAAAGCCAGAAAATGAAGAGCTGTTTAATCACTCGATTGGATTTTTCTGCCAGCATATTTTTTTTCTCTGCAACCCACTGCTAAATTGTGCTTCCTAGCTGTTTTTTATAAAATCACTGAATCAAATCTAACTCTGATTACATCAGAGAAGGCCAGGTACCCTACACAATAAGAGGGGGTTTGAAATTTTGACTTGTCTACTTAAATATCACCAAAATCTGATCACAAGGTCAATTACGTCCCTGGGTGGGATTGAACCACCAACCTTATGGTTAATAGCCAAACACACTAACCGATTGCGCCACAGAGACACTTTGCAAAAAGTACATACTGACAAAGGCTAATAAGCATACATCTAGAACGTTTCCTAGAAAAACATTAAAAAATCAATAATCTGGAGAGTTTTTGTAAGATGTTTCTTCCATCAACCAATGAATAAACACATTGGTACTTTCCCATGATGAGTGAGTGCTTCAGGATCTCTTGCACTTACATGTGCAGCAGAGTACTGCAATGGAAGCATGCTGGACCCATAACCCAGAGGTAGGCAGATTGAAACTATCCTTTGCTATATGCATTTTTTTTTGTTAATTTAAGTAATCAAAACTGGGATTGATATTTTTGCTCTTTTATTTTTACTTAAAGTACAATAACTTTTACCATTTTAATTTGTTTTAATAGTATATTGACAGTATAGTTTTCTTTCAAAAATCCACTTAATTTTCTTTACCCTATTATTAAAATGGTAATTGACAAAAAAAACTACATTGTCACCAGAAGTGCAATACAAAATGTACAAGTGATATATTAAAATCATCTTTCCAGCTTGAATTTCAATGATGCATTGGGGCAACAATTTTGTGAGAAACATCTTCACCCTTAAATAAAGATTTTCGTAATTTCTTACCTGTGTGCTAATTAGATATCACCTTGTTTTCACATTAAACAGACTTCCACATGAGAAAGCAGCAAGGATGCAGTGGCGTTAATGTTTCCTGGTGTCAACCTGTATTATTTCAGTAGACATTGAAATGAGGATGCATCTTGCTGCCTTTCCAATGAAGCAAGTTTAATTTAGTAATAGGTGAAAAACCATCCCTACAAAGGTGTTAATCAGAGACTTGGCTTTGTGGACACTTTTCAGAGAACAAATTTGTTAGCATAAAAATAAAGCCAGAAAATGAAGAGCTGTTTAATCACGCAATTTGATTTTTTTGCCAGCATATTTCTTTTTCTCTGCAACCCACTGCTAAATTGTGCTTCCTAGCTGTTTTTTATAAAATCACTGAATCAAATCTAACTCTGATTACATCAGAGAAGGCCATGTACCCTACACCATAAGAGGAGGTTTGAAATTTTGACTTGTCTACTTAAATATCACCAAAATCTGATCACAAGGTTAATTACGTCCCTGGGTGGGATTGAACCACCAACCTTTTGGTTAATAGCCATACATACTAACTGATTGCGCCACAGAGACACTTTGCAAAAGTTCATACTGAAAAAGGCTAATAAGCATTCATCTAAAACGTTTCCTAGAAAAACTTTAAAAAGTCAATAATCTGGAGAGTTTTTGTAAAATGTTTCTTCCATCAACCAACGAAGAAACACATTGGTACTTTCCCATGATGAGTGAGTGCTTCAGGATCTCTTGCACTTACATGTGCAGCAGAGTACTGCAATGGAAGCATGCTGGGCCCATAACCCAGAGGTAGGCAGATTGAAACTATCCTCTGCTATATGCATTTTTTTTTGTTAATTAAAGTAATCCAAAACTGGGATTGATATTTTGGCTCTTTTATTTTTACTTAAAGTACAATAACTTTTACCATTTTAATTTGTTTTAATAGTATATTGACAGTATTGTTTTCTTTCAAAAATCCACTTCATTTTCTTTACCCTATTATTAAAATGGTAATTGACAAAAACAAACTACATTGTCACCAGAAGAGCAATACAAAATGTACAAGTGATATATTAAAATCATCTTTCCAGCTTGAATTTCAATGATGCATTGGGGCAACGATTTTGTGAGAAACATCTTCACCCTTAAATAAAGATTTTCTTAATTCCTTACCTGTGTGCTAATTAGATATCACCTTGTTTTCATATTAAACAGACTTCCACATGAGAAAGCAGCAAGGATGCAGTGGCGTTAATGTTTCCTGGTGTCAACCTGTATTATTTCAGTAGACATTGAAATGAGGATGCATCTTGCTGCCTTTCCAATGAAGCAAGTTTAATTTAGTAATAGGTGAAAAACCATCCTTACAAAGGTGTTAATCAGAGACTTGGCTTTGTGGACACTTTTCAGAGAACAAATTTGTTAGCATAAAAATAAAGCCAGAAAATAAAGAGCTGTTTAATCACTCAATTGGATTTTTCTGCCAGCATATTTTTTTTCTCTGCAACCCACTGCTAAATTGTGCTTCCTAGCTGTTTTTATAAAATCACTGAATCAAATCTAACTCTAATTACATCAGAGAAGGCCAAGTACCCTACACCATAACAGGGGGTTTGAAATTTTGACTTGTCTACTTAAAGATCACCAAAATCTGATAACAAGGTCAATTAGGTCCCTGGGTGGGATTGAACCACCAACCTTTTGGTTAATAGCCGTACATACTAACTGATTGCGCCACAGAGACACTTTGCAAAAGTCCATACTGACAAAGGCTAATAAGCATTCATCTAAAACGTTTCCTAGAAAAACTTTAAAAAGTCAATAATCTGGAGAGTTTTTGTAAGATGTTTCTTCCATCAACCAACGAAGAAACACATTGGTACTTTCCCATGATGAGTGAGTGCTTCAGGATCTCTTGAACTTACATGTGCAGCAGAGTACTGAAATGGAAGCATGCTGGGCCCATAACCCAGAGGTAGGCAGATTGAAACTATCCTCTGCTATATGCATTTTTTTTTGTTAATTAAAGTAATCCAAAACTTGGATTGATATTTTGTCTCTTTTATTTTTACTTAAAGTACAATAACTTTTACCATTTTAATTTGTTTTAATAGTATATTGACAGTATTGTTTTCTTTCAAAAATCCACTTCATTTTCTTTACCCTATTATTAAAATGGTAATTGACAAAAACAAACTACATTGTCACCAGAAGAGCAATGCAAAATGTACAAGTGATATATTAAAATCATCTTTCCAGCTTGAATTTCAATGATGCATTGGGTCAACGATTTTGTGAGAAACATCTTCACCCTTAAATAAAGATTTTCTTAATTCCTTACCTGTGTGCTAATTAGATATCACCTTGTTTTCACATTAAACAGACTTCCACATGAGAAAGCAGCAAGGATGCAGTGGCGTTAATGTTTCCTGGTGTCAACCTGTATTATTTCAGTAGACATTGAAATGAGGATGCATCTTGCTGCCTTTCCAATGAAGCAAGTTTAATTTAGTAATAGGTGAAAAACCATCCCTACAAAGGTGTTAATCAGAGACTTGGCTTTGTTAACACTTTTCAGAGAACAAATTTGTTAGCATAAAAATAAAGCCAGAAAATGAAGAGCTGTTTAATCACGCAATTTGATTTTTTTGCCAGCATATTTCTTTTTCTCTGCAACCCACTGCTAAATTGTGCTTCCTAGATGTTTTTATAAAATCACTGAATCAAATCTAACTCTGATTACATCAGAGAAGGCCAGGTACCCTACACCATAACAGGGGGTATGAAATTTGACTTGTCTACTTAAAGATCACCAAAATCTGATAACAAGGTCAATTATGTCCCTGGGTGGGATTGAACCACCAACCTTTTGGTTAATAGCCGTACATACTAACTGATTGCGCCACAGAGACACTTTGCAAAAGTTCATACTGACAAAGGCTAATAAGCGTTCATCTAAAACGTTTCCTAGAAAAACTTAAAAAAGTCAATAATCTGGAGAGTTTTTGTAAAATGTTTCTTCTATCAACCAACGAAGAAACACATTGGTACTTTCCCATGATGAGTGAGTGCTTCAGGATCTCTTGCACTTACATGTGCAGCAGAGTACAGCAATGGAAGCATGCTGGGCCCATAACCCAGAGGTAGGCAGATTGAAACTATCCTCTGCTATATGCATTTTTTTGTTTGTTAATTAAAGTAATCCAAAACTGGGATTGATATTTTGTCTCTTTTATTTTTACTTAAAGTACAATAACTTTTACCATTTTAATATGTTTTAATAGTATATTGACAGTATTGTTTTCTTTCAAAAATCCACTTCATTTTCTTTACCCTATTATTAAAATGGTAATTGACAAAAACAAACTACATTGTCACCAGAAGAGCAATACAAAATGTACAAGTGATATATTAAAATCATCTTTCCAGCTTGAATTTCAATGATGCATTGGGGCAACGATTTTGTGAGAAACATCTTCACCCTTAAATAAAGATTTTCTTAATTCCTTACCTGTGTGCTAATTAGATATCACCTTGTTTTCACATTAAACAGACTTCCACATGAGAAAGCAGCAAGGATGCAGTGGCGTTAATGTTTCCTGGTGTCAACTTGTATTATTTCAGTAGACATTGAAATGAGGATGCATCTTGCTGCCTTTCCAATGAAGCAAGTTTAATTTAGTAATAGGTGAAAAACCATCCTTACAAAGGTGTTAATCAGAGACTTGGCTTTGTGGACACTTTTCAGAGAACAAATTTGTTAGCATAAAAAAAAAGCCAGAAAATGAAGAGCTGTTTAATCACTCGATTGGATTTTTCTGCCAGCATATTTTTTTTCTCTGCAACCCACTGCTAAATTGTGCTTCCTAGCTGTTTTTTATAAAATCACTGAATCAAATCTAACTCTGATTACATCAGAGAAGGCCAGGTACCCTACACAATAAGAGGGGGTTTGAAATTTTGACTTGTCTACTTAAATATCACCAAAATCTGATCACAAGGTCAATTACGTCCCTGGGTGGGATTGAACCACCAACCTTATGGTTAATAGCCAAACACACTAACCGATTGCGCCACAGAGACACTTTGCAAAAAGTACATACTGACAAAGGCTAATAAGCATACATCTAGAACGTTTCCTAGAAAAACATTAAAAAATCAATAATCTGGAGAGTTTTTGTAAGATGTTTCTTCCATCAACCAATGAATAAACACATTGGTACTTTCCCATGATGAGTGAGTGCTTCAGGATCTCTTGCACTTACATGTGCAGCAGAGTACTGCAATGGAAGCATGCTGGACCCATAACCCAGAGGTAGGCAGATTGAAACTATCCTTTGCTATATGCATTTTTTTTTGTTAATTTAAGTAATCAAAACTGGGATTGTTATTTTTGCTCTTTTATTTTTACTTAAAGTACAATAACTTTTACCATTTTAATTTGTTTTAATAGTATATTGACAGTATAGTTTTCTTTCAAAAATCCACTTAATTTTCTTTACCCTATTATTAAAATGGTAATTGACAAAAAAAACTACATTGTCACCAGAAGTGCAATACAAAATGTACAAGTGATATATTAAAATCATCTTTCCAGCTTGAATTTCAATGATGCATTGGGGCAACAATTTTGTGAGAAACATCTTCACCCTTAAATAAAGATTTTCGTAATTTCTTACCTGTGTGCTAATTAGATATCACCTTGTTTTCACATTAAACAGACTTCCACATGAGAAAGCAGCAAGGATGCAGTGGCGTTAATGTTTCCTGGTGTCAACCTGTATTATTTCAGTAGACATTGAAATGAGGATGCATCTTGCTGCCTTTCCAATGAAGCAAGTTTAATTTAGTAATAGGTGAAAAACCATCCCTACAAAGGTGTTAATCAGAGACTTGGCTTTGTGGACACTTTTCAGAGAACAAATTTGTTAGCATAAAAATAAAGCCAGAAAATGAAGAGCTGTTTAATCACGCAATTTGATTTTTTTGCCAGCATATTTCTTTTTCTCTGCAACCCACTGCTAAATTGTGCTTCCTAGCTGTTTTTTATAAAATCACTGAATCAAATCTAACTCTGATTACATCAGAGAAGGCCATGTACCCTACACCATAAGAGGAGGTTTGAAATTTTGACTTGTCTACTTAAATATCACCAAAATCTGATCACAAGGTTAATTACGTCCCTGGGTGGGATTGAACCACCAACCTTTTGGTTAATAGCCATACATACTAACTGATTGCGCCACAGAGACACTTTGCAAAAGTTCATACTGAAAAAGGCTAATAAGCATTCATCTAAAACGTTTCCTAGAAAAACTTTAAAAAGTCAATAATCTGGAGAGTTTTTGTAAGATGTTTCTTCCATCAACCAACGAAGAAACACATTGGTACTTTCCCATGATGAGTGAGTGCTTCAGGATCTCTTGCACTTACATGTGCAGCAGAGTACTGCAATGGAAGCATGCTGGGCCCATAACCCAGAGGTAGGCAGATTGAAACTATCCTCTGCTATATGCATTTTTTTTTGTTAATTAAAGTAATCCAAAACTGGGATTGATATTTTGGCTCTTTTATTTTTACTTAAAGTACAATAACTTTTACCATTTTAATTTGTTTTAATAGTATATTGACAGTATTGTTTTCTTTCAAAAATCCACTTCATTTTCTTTACCCTATTATTAAAATGGTAATTGACAAAAACAAACTACATTGTCACCAGAAGAGCAATACAAAATGTACAAGTGATATATTAAAATCATCTTTCCAGCTTGAATTTCAATGATGCATTGGGGCAACGATTTTGTGAGAAACATCTTCACCCTTAAATAAAGATTTTCTTAATTCCTTACCTGTGTGCTAATTAGATATCACCTTGTTTTCATATTAAACAGACTTCCACATGAGAAAGCAGCAAGGATGCAGTGGCGTTAATGTTTCCTGGTGTCAACCTGTATTATTTCAGTAGACATTGAAATGAGGATGCATCTTGCTGCCTTTCCAATGAAGCAAGTTTAATTTAGTAATAGGTGAAAAACCATCCTTACAAAGGTGTTAATCAGAGACTTGGCTTTGTGGACACTTTTCAGAGAACA